>NC_084608.1:29502868-29752868 GCF_033807715.1 Cololabis saira
ACCTTGATTTTCCATACAGAAGCGTCTTCCTGATATCTGATCTCCATATGTTGGGATGTTCCAGCCCGAGTGTCATCATCCATACAGTCAATGACTGTGGCATCAATCTGTCAAGACAGACAGAATTATTACAACTCAAGGACAAGACAACATCCTCCCACCACAGTTCCCACAGTTTTATCAATTAATTGCTAAACTTTTCCATAATATTTGACGCAATTTCCATGACATTAATAGTAGTTTAAAATAAGCAGAACAATATATAGATCATAGGGCGCAATAATGAGGCTCTTACTCCAGGAGGAGGAGACGAGGAGAGGAAGAGAAGGAGTGATGGGGAGAGGAGGAGGAGGAGGAAGAGAAGGAGTGATGGGGAGAAGAGGAGGAGGAAGAGAAGAAGAGAAGGAGTGATGGGGAGAAGAGGAGGAGGAGGAGGAAGAGAAGAAGAGAAGGAGTGATGGGGAGAAGGAGAGGAAGAGAAGGAGTGATGGGGAGAGGAGGACACCGTGGGAACCCTGCCATGTGCATGCTCACACACACACACACACACACACACACACACACACA
This sequence comes from Cololabis saira, assembly GCF_033807715.1. Classification (NCBI taxonomy): domain Eukaryota; kingdom Metazoa; phylum Chordata; class Actinopteri; order Beloniformes; family Belonidae; genus Cololabis; species Cololabis saira. The sequence continues at coordinate 29,503,436 of NC_084608.1, forward strand.
CACACACACACACACACACACACACACACACACACACACACACACACTGCTACCTTTAACAACTATACTGGGGTCTGAAGCTTAAATCGGTGCACTTTGTAATACTGTTTTAAAAGTGCTAAATAGTTGACATTACTTGGCAGATGTTGGAGTGTATGTAGGCTATGGGATAAACAGTTTATAAGTAGCCCAATAACTTGATTTTGTTGTAATGTTAGTAAATGTGGTTTCTTGTATAAATAGGGTCATTCTGGTTGAATGTAGGTTCAGTTCGGTTCATACAGAGGACCTGAAGAACCAGCATCTTTCTCCTGGTAATTGTTGTAACTGCACCGGTGTTATGCCGAGTTTTGCATCCCTGCTAGAATTGCGTCACCGCGCGGCAACTCAACCCCTTAACACTCAGTAATGACACTTTAAAATCAAAGTTTGATAGAAATCACATGGTAATTCGGGGCAGGGATGCAAAACTGTGCATAGTACCGGTGTTACCCGGTAACCCTGGCTGGCTGACTAAGTTAACTAGGTTATACTAGCTGCATGACTGAGCCTTGACAGCAGTGAAATAAAGTTTTCACAAGAAGTTTTATACACTCACATGTTCTTGTTCCATGCGTGAGAGGAACTCTTCTGGTACACCGCGATTTCGTAGAAAGCTCAACAGTGGAGTAACTTTATCCATGTTTTGGGTCGTGGTGATGCCAGTTCACAACCGGAACACATGAGACTCAGCCCGGCCCGACTCCAGCCACAACAAACTATCACGTGATGAATAGTACATAAACGTGAAACGTTTATTGTTCTAACAATAAACGTTTCATGTTATAACATGATACTGATATTTTTTTCTCTGGTTTCTGTGGCTAGATTGGAGCTGACTGGCTCATATTTTGCAGCAGCAGCAAATATGATGTCCAAGATGGCGTTAATGATGACGTCAGTCAAAGTTGAGTCAATATATATCAAAGTTGATTCAATATATATCAAAGTTGATTCAATATATATCAAAGTTGATTCAATATATTCAAGGTTCATTCAATATATTCGGGGTTTCATTCAATATATTCAAGGTTCATTCAATATATTCGGGGTTTCATTCAATATATTCAAGGTTCATTCAATATATTCAAGGTTCATTCAATATATTCAGGGTTTCATTCAATATATTCAAGGTTCATTCAATATATTCGGGGTTTCATTCAATATATTCGGAGTTTCATTCAATATATTCAAGGTTCATTCAATATATTCGGGGTTTCATTCAATATATTCAAGGTTCATTCAATATATTCGGAGTTTCATTCAATATATTCAAGGTTCATTCAATATATTCAAATATTAATTTCCTGAACGGCATGCCATATTATATATACATATATATATATATATATATATGTGTATACATATACATATATATATGTATACATATACACACACACACACACACATTATATATATATATATATATATATATATATATATATATATATATATATATATATATATATATATATATATATATATATATATATATATATATATATATATATATTTATACATATATATATATTTATACATATATTACACATGCCCTGACACGTCCTCCCCTCGTTCTCTGCAGGTTTTCTTCGCCTCGGTTCGTTCTGGAGGCAGCAGTCAAGTCTTCTTCATGACCCTCAATAGAAGCTCCATGATGAACTGGTAACCTGGGCCCCCCTTCAACCCCGTCTGCACCCCGACCACCGGCCCCGCCTGGAGGGACGGAGGGACGTCTGTTTACATGTATGTGTGTGTGACCCGTGGATGGAAACGACTGAGTGGACGCAGCTGTTGGGGGACAGCAGGGCCTGTAGATGGTCCCACTGCAGGAAGACTCTCCGCCTCCTCGGAGGATCCATGCACTGGTTGATCTGGGAGGTGGAAGGAGGTGGAAGGAGGTGGAAGGAGGTGGAAGGAGACTCCAGGTCGTCTTCGGACGGCCTGTATGAGCCGGGCGCTGAAGAGGAGACATTTCAAACAGGATGATCACGCTGCAAGCGTCTCGGCGGTGAAGCGGGTGTTCTGACTGCAGCAGCTTCTCGTCGGTAACCATTTCTGAGGTTATTAAAGTAGCATTAGATAAAACAAAACAAAAAACAAAAAAACAACACTTGAGGTTTTTGCTGAACATTAAATGCACAAGTGCTGGGACACGCCTCGCAGAGCCAGTTTTGCTTCGCTCATCGCAGCTTGATTAGATCTAAGTCATTTTGATGATTTCTTTTGGTTTTTTGTCCCACAAAAGACGGCCCAGTTTTGAGAGGCGCCAGACACAGAGACCTCAACGCCGAGCGGCTGTGACCTGCGCCAGATGGAAGCTGACAATCATGAAAGAAAGACGGTAGCACCGCTCCAGTATTTCAGTGCTGCAGCCACTGGCGGCTGGCGGGGATATCTGGACCCCCAACAAACCCTCCCCGCCTGTAATGTCGCTGCTGGGACGACCACAACACTCACGCACTGCAGTTCTGCTGCTGAAATGATCACTTAACGTCGCCCTTTTAGAGAAGCAGCAACCTTCTCCCACGAGCTGGATCTGGCTCCAAAAACGAGTCAGTCCTTAACAAGATAAAAGGTGACAAATGACAAACAAGTCGTCTCCAGCATGAAACCAGGTCTCAAGAGCAGTAACAGTTGGGGTCGCCCACTGAAGATGCTCATTGACAGATCGGCGTAACTAACAACTGAGCTCTTTCACGTTGCCGTTCAGGCCAATCTGCTTCTTCGTCTTGTCATTTTTACAAACTCTGAACGAGGAGCCCTAGATGTTCAAATTTGGGCATCTGTTGTAAATGTATTTACATAACAACAGTAACAAGTAGATCTGGGTATTAGAAAAGCTGTTTTGGTTGGAGGTTCCGTCATCAAACACCAAATTCCTGGTATTTTAGGCGGTTTCTGGATCTTTTTAACATTTGCTGCTCGCTGTTCTCACCAGCTTTTTATTCTGTCACTTTTGGCGGTAAAACCAGACCTTGCGAAGCAGGTGAGATCACCGAGGGAACCAGCAACGCCTCGTTTCCACTTGCTTGTGAGCACTCGTGACACGTCCGGGGAGCCTGATTTCTACCACCGCGCATTATTGCATCTGCATTATTGTTGACGCCGCTCTGTAATTCCGGCACCAGCCACTAGTGTAGGCTCTTTTCCTGCAGCGCGTCGCCTCCTAGAGCAAACTTTCCTTCTGTGGAGCTGATGAATATTGAGCTCATTTGTCTGGTGAACCATAAGAAAACCAGGGAACAGAATCAAAGTTAATACAAGCTTTTATTATATCATGCACAATGTTTTCCAGCCGGAGGTACAATTTTCTGAAACCACAAGAAAGAAATGCACACTGTGGTCATCAATCCAGTCATATTTATACTGAAAAAGGGAGGTGTTTTGTACGTTATAGGAGCCGATATTGAACCTTATCTGGGAGGCCGACTGCAGTAAAAGAAACTTAAACATGTCACACTTTCAGCCATATATTTTCTGTTGTCTATCTCTAATCCGACATGCCGACCCAGCAAAGATCTACGAAAACCAAAACCCAGATAAAAACAGGAGGGGACCCATCAATCTGAAACATTCGTTCCTCTTCACCGTCCTCACCTAAAGAAGAACTCAGCTAATCAGTCTGGTCATAAAAACAGGAGCTGGTTCTGCGCTGAGAGCAACAATTAGACATTTTACAATTGTACATTGTGTACAATCTTATAGAAAAAAACCCTCTTACTTTTAACAGTTTCATAAAATCCTAAAACAACAAGCTATCATTTCACCCGCGTTTATAAAGACGAAGAAGAAATGCAGAAGTGTAAATCAGGCTTTAGTCCATACGCTGCTCCGTAGTTTCTGATGTGCAAAACTTCTCCCTCCGGTGTTTTTAACGATGTGATTTGATTTTTAAAATGTTTAACTCATTTGGTTGATTTTGGAAAGAAAGTTTAGCCATAGCATCCAGCTACGGGAGCAAAACTATATTCTTGACCAGAAAGTTTGTTTCTGCTGCAATTGTAGACATTTCAACACGGAGGCCAAAGGAGACTCGTCTTTGGAGCCAGCCCCCAGTGGTCAGTCAAGGAACTGCAACCTCCTTTACTTCCGGGTTAGACTCAGCAGCCCAACCTTTTTCTCTCCTTTTTTGGTCCAAATCTGCGGTTCCTTTCACATCGGAGGCTTTTCAGACAACAATATAACAGGAGTTTGAGTTTGGTGAATACGTTTGCTCTGATTCGTTGCTGTTTATTAAGTTGTGCAGTTTGTATGGGGACTTTTCTTTTATTCTGTTTTCACTTGATATTATTACGTTGTCGGGTTTGACTCTAGAAACTGGAGGGTGAGAAATATTTTCTTACACAACACTGAACAGCATCTCATCATCTGGGCTTTTACCCGTCGATAGTCGAGACGAAACACTGGACGACTGTACAGTCGACATCAACGTTATCTTGGGGATGCAAAGACGGAGCGTCGCCTGTTTTTGGGTGGATGGACTCTGAAGACTGTACATGCTGGGATGTTTGGGTTCATCTTGTCATCTTTTTTTGTCGTTCATGGATTCTTAAAGAGTGATACATGCGAATCGGGGCTCCAAGGCCGAGTCCTCGTACGTCAGGATCTGAACCAACAGCCTGTGAATAAAGTCAGCAGACAGGGGCCGTCGGAGAAATCATAGATTAAAATGAATATTTGTATACATACATGTGTGTGTGTATATATATATATATACACACACACACAAACGCGTATATGTATGTACACTGTAATAATTTTCATTGATGATATACTGATCATTTTAGAGAAGGGCAGAAAAAATTATTGTTCCCTAATTAAAGCTTAGTTGTCTTTCTACAGAATAGAGAACATAGCTAAACTGTAAGAATTTCTTAAAAGAATAATTACAATGTTTTTATTGTGGTATTATTTGTATTTGTATCACTTTTTGTACGTATCGAGACTGTGAACGTATGTTGGACCGTGGGCCTGTGTGTGTCTGGGGGAGTAGGTGAGTGCACAGGTGTGTGACTTGCATGTGAGTGGATGAATTCACTTTGTCTGAATCACTGAAATCTGAAAGACACGACCTCAGATAACACACATCTGTGATGTTGGGAATTCTTCAATAAATGTCCTCTCCTTGTACAGCAACGACACCGACTCGGTTCTTTTTTTCTTCTAAACAAACCTTGTTCTCAAAAGCACAACCTTTGACGACCTGTATTTTTTTAAAGTTGTACAAAAACATCTCGCTGAGTGCTAACAACAGACCGAGTTAAGTTAGAAGAACTTAAAACCCTCTGTGACGTCACCCAGAGGTTTTCTGAAGAGTCGCTTTGAACCTCATTTAGTCCAAATAATGAGTAGAACGGCAGACGAGGGTGTTTGATGAGGGAGAGGTGGAGGTTGGTGGAGCCACATGTTTCAACCTTTGCTGGTGTTGAGAGATTATAGGAGGACGTCTCCTCTGAGAAGAGTCCACCTGGTCCACCGTCGTCTGTTTGGTTCATTTTCTGCAGATAAACACAGACGAGACTGTTGTTTTATTTGATACTAAACTCATGACACCTGAAAATAATTTTATAGTTACAGTAAAAATAACGAGGTTCCTGTTTTATTTTGAAACCTCGTGTTTCAGTTTTGTCTTGACTTCCCTTGTTCAGAGACGCTCACATAAAATTATAAATTAAGTTTATAAGTTGAGTGCTGCAGAGTTCGTAACCTCGATTAACCAATACGACGACTATTCCATCAACTGAACCAATTTATGATTAACTAACTGCACAAACATTTCATTTTTACGAAAGATTCAGTCCTGTTTATATATTATTATATTATCTGCAGTTATTAGATTTTAAAATACTTGTTTTCTTATAGGCTACTAGACCAATAATGTGTTAAAGGAGCCGTCTGTAAGAAATGTCCAAAACTGGTACTGCAGTCACTTTCAAAATATCGTTGAGCGGCGTGTACCCTCCCCCTCCTCCCCCCGACCAGAGGTTGCCAGGTAGGCTGCAGAATGCAGCAGGAACGTAGGCTGCCATGGCTGCCATAATTAGAGCCGAGCTGGCAACCCGGATGCCGAAACAATACTGACTTGGTGATTGGGAGATAGGTGGAGGGTGGAGCTTCAGAAACAATACTGACTTGGTGATTGGGAGATAGGTGGAGGGTGGAGCTTCAGAAACAATACTGACTTGGTGATTGGGAGATAGGTGGAGGGTGGAGCTTCAGAAACAATACTGACTTGGTGATTGGGAGATAGGTGGAGGGTGGAGCTTCAGAAACAATACTGACTTGGTGATTGGGAGATAGGTGGAGGGTGGAGCTTCAGAAACAATACTGACTTGGTGATTGGGAGATAGGTGGAGGGTGGAGCTTCAGAAACAATACTGACTTGGTGATTGGGAGATAGGTGGAGGGTGGAGCTTCAGAAACAATACTGACTTGGTGATTGGGAGATAGGTGGAGGGTGGAGCTTCAGGCCAAAACAAAAAATGACAACATAAACATCAGTTGAGGGCTGCAACTCCTCTTTTTAAACTGGAATATCCTGGCTTGAGTGCTGTTGTCAGTGACATAAGTATTTGAAATGAACATGATTTTTAAATGTCTGTTGACATATCGGGGTCATTTTATGATTCGTTTTATTATTGCTCTTACATACAGCTCCTTTAAGTTATTATATTATTGGTTCAAAAACTTAATTCCATTCTTGTTTGTTCCTGTTTTTATTCCGTGTGAAACGGCCACATGGACGAGGTTATTGGTGGATTTTCCATTCTGGGTTCCTTCAGAGTTCAGAGCTGCAGTGGAGCAGCTGTGTGTCTGAACATCCTGGAAGGCCGTCAGCTGGAATACTCCTTTATTTGTGGACACGTGAACACCAGCACAACACTGGTCTACAACACACATCTGGATCCTCTGATCCTGCAGCCTGTCATCATCCTCCTCTCACAGCTTTACTGGGGAAAGCAGCCGCTGAGAAGCTGCAGCTTCACTGGAAACACTGGATCTTTGATAGACACTGGTTTTAGGAGAAAACTGCTGGAAGCAGCAGGACCGACTCCAACCTCCACTGACCTGACAGTCTTCAGCCGGTAGTGTGGACTCTGCAGCAGACCAGACAGCTGCTCCACATCTGCAGCCTGCAGCTTGTTGGATCTCAGGTCCAGATGTTTCAGATGGGAGGGGTTGGACTTCAGAGCTGAGACCAGAGAAGAACAGCTGATCTTTGACAATCTGCATCCCTTCAACCTGAACAAAGACAGCAGAGAAGAAGAAACTTTAGGTTATTTCCATAACCCCGGTTCTCTGAGTAATATGAGTGAGATGTCTCACTATGGGATGCCCCGCTGCTTTAATCTCATTACATCAATCCTGATTGGCTGGTGCGACGTGTCCGTCCGCTGCAGGTAGCACCAGCTACCTTAGATATCCCGTGTGGACAACACCAGGACAACAGAAGCGTACGTGAAGGAGCGGAGACGTCCAGCATAGAGAAACGGACAAAAGTGAGAGGCGAGGACCAACTCGCCGCAGCACAGATGTCCTGGACAGAAACTCCCCTGAATCAGAACCAGGATGCCGCCAGGCTCCGAGTCCAGTGGCCACGCAAGCCCACAGGCGGCTACAAACCCTGACTCGTATAAGCAGAAGCAGTCGCCTCCAGCAGCCGGTGGGAGAGCTGCTTTGTGACTCTCCCCGTATGAGGACCAGCCCAGGAGACAGCTGATGGCTCCTCCTGAAGCCCCTCGTCCTGTCCATGTAAGACCGCACGGACGGGACATAACGCATGCCACCCCAGCTCCCCTGGTGGGGCAGCAAAACCACGAGGTCCAGGGGAGAACATGAACTCCCACCTGAGGCACAAATGCCGGGTTGGGCTTCAAAATCCTCCTCAATCCCCCGGAAAAAGCTGAGTGCATGACGGCTGCACTGAAAGCACGTGGATGTCACTAACCCGCTTAGCCGAGCCAGCGCCAGCAACAACACGGCCTTCAGAGACACGTGTTCCACGTCTGCCCCTCCAGGGGCTCAAAGGGGGGCCTTAAGCCCATCCAGAACCACAGCCAGATCCCATGGTGGTACCAGTGGTCTGGACACGGGGAAAAGCTCCTTCAGAAAACAGAAACCAGCGGGTGCTGGCTCGCTGTTTCCTTCCCACAGCCCACGTGACAGGCGGCGATAGCTGCAAGTAAAATCCACCATGGAGAAGGCTTTCCGTTTGTCAACCAGGTCCTGCAAGAAGGACAATATCACTCCTGCTGGACACTAAGAAGGATAGTAACCACCTTCCTGGACAGGACGGACCCCGGGGGTCAGAGAGGACGGGACTCGCCAGTGACGCTGTGAGCAGGGAGAGGACATTGAGGACAGCCGCCTCGTACGGCGTTCCAGTCGGGGCCGACTGAAGACAGTCAGACTTGGACGGCAGGCCGGGGCTCCTGGAGGACACCGCTGACAGCCGGCTGCCTGGAAGCTGCAACCAGTGGCTCCATGGGAGGCGTGCTGAGCAACCCCAGCTCTCCATGGCCTGGCAGTGGAGGGACGAGGCCCCGGGGACCGGGCTCCTGCTGCTGAGAGGGCGTCCCTCCGTGAGCCGCCACCTCATCCACCTACCTGCGGTGGACGGACACGTTTCACCAGCTGATCAGCATTGGTGTCATGAGATTAATGCAGCGGGGCTTCCCATAATGAGACATCGAGCAAAATATTATGAGATCAGCCTGATGTCTGCAGGTTAGTGTCAACACAACTTTCACATCAGATTCATCTGAACACACAACTAAAACATGTCTGACCTCAGAGTCTCCAGTCTGCAGTCTGGACCAGGGGCGTCTCTAGGATTGTGACACATCTGGGGCTTAGCCCTGAAAAGTTTATGATGTGCGCGCGCCCGAAAATTTTGGACATAGAGACATTGATTTATCACGTACAATTAGGTCTCTGCATTAATTCTGACTCTACACCTACTGTCTTTGTTCATTTCATTTCATTTCAACAGATACAGGGGTGCTCGTTAAGATGTTTATTAACACAGTTCCCCACAAACACATGATAAATGAAATAAGACTGACAGTATCAGGCATCAGAATGGCTTGTCCTAAAAAAAGAGGAAAATTCTCGGTGTGGACGAGTGAGGGCACAACGTGCCCAAACCCTCTAGGGGGGTCCGGGGGCATGCCCCCCCGTAAAATTTTGAAAAATAGACTCAAAATGGTGCATTCTGGTGGTCTCAAAGCTCCATAATCACATCTTTTATCAATGAAACAATACACACAAAAAAATCAGAAGTTTTGCAAAGAATGATGCATTTTGATAACATAATAACACGCATTCATCATCATGGGTAATTCTTCATGCATGAATAAATCTTGAAATGAAGATAATTATATCTTAAACTTCTAAAATGGCCAGAATCCCCCTTTCCCACCGAAAAAACTAGGGATGCACCGAAATGAAAATTGGAGGCCGAACCTGAAGCCGAATAAAATTTAAAGACTTGGCTGAATACTGAGTACCGAATAGCCTACGGAATGCGGTTGTTCACAGTTTTTCATTTATTTTGCCATTTTTTTCACAATTGCATAGATAATAACAACAAAAACAGTAAACTAATGAGTTGAGCCACTGTCAAGCAGCTGGCGATGCTGTTGCTTAAATTGACCAAAAGGTGGCTCTCTAACATCACAGTTTGTGTACTGTGCGCGACTCTGACGCTGGTTAGTAATTAAGGAGTTAAAATTCACTCGCCACTTAGGGGACTCAGTAGCCAGCAGAAACGGCAGTAGGAGCATTTATTACATTTATTAACTGTAGTACCGCTATTATGAGAGGTTATTTCTCACAGTATTAGCCTAAAGGGACTTAAGTCTGATTTATGGTCCCGCGTTACACCAACGCAGAGCCTACGGCGTAGGGTACGCGACAGTACGCACTGTACGGCGCGCGTCGCCGCGTAGCCTACGCCGTAGGCTCTGCGTCCATTTAACGCAGAACCATAATTCAGGCTTCACTCACTGCCGCAACGTGTTGCCTCCAGTCATTTCAATGAGAAGCACACCACAGAAACACTGCATTGCATATTCAGCGCCGCACAGAGGCTGTCTGTCTGTCTGTCTGTCTGTCTGTCTGTCTGTCTGTCTGTCTGTCTGTCTGTCTCTTTCTTTCAAACCCACTCCAAAGCCAAAGAAGTGGCTTGAAAAATGAATAAATAAATAATAATAATTGTTAATTGAATTGTTACTCAAATCTGTCCACTGTTTTATCTAAGCATCAACATAAGAGGACCGTAGATTAATCTAAACACAAAAAAAAAAAAAAAAAAAAATTTTTTTTTTTTTTTTTTTTTTTTTAATTCATATTCGGGGCTAATTAAAAAACATCCGGGGCTTTAGCCCCGGATGTTTTAGCCTAGGGACGCCACTGGTCTGGACTCTCCAGGAAACCACACAGATGTTTCACTCCTGAATCCTCCAGGTTGTTGTCACTCAGGTCCAGATGTTTCAGATGGGAGGGGTTGGACTTCAGAGCTGAGACCAGAGAAGAACAGCTGATCTCTGACAACCTACATTTCTTCAACCTGAATAAAGAATAAAAGATGTGAGCTGAAGCCACCAGGATGCAGGTTCCAACAGTCCAACAGAACCAGTGAAAAAGATCTTCATCAATATTCATGACATCATGCTGCTGCTCCAATAAAGACGTAGTGACTTCAGCTCTGCAGCTCTGCAGCTCCACCAGTGGATCCATCCATACAAACTGGAGTTGAATGATTCAAGTTCCCACACAAACTAACATGTCAGGAGGAATTCTGGGAGAAATGTCAACTCATTCATTTGTATGAAGAGAAAATAAGCATTTGTTTGAATGTCAGAGACACAAAAACATGATGAACTGATGTCTAATATTTCATGTAGTAAAAGTAGTTTCATACAGATGAGAATTAAAAAGGTGATGGCAGCTTTATTTCACTTGTCTTATTTCACTTGTCTTACACACGTGTATTTATATTTAGGTTTACACTCTGAAAACCATAAAAAGACATTATTTGTTGTCTTGCAGGATGAAATGATCTTAACAGACTTATTAAGACATATTAAAAACCTACAAACAGATGTTTTCCATGGTGAGAGTTTTATATTTGGTAAACTTGTATTTGTTGAAATGAAATTTAACGGTTTTTCAGACCCTCTGAGTTTATTAACAGCATCTATTTTTGAACATATCAGCTGTTTTTTTGTTTTTTAAATATTAGCAGGCCGCTTCTCCCCACCCCATCTGTCCCCCGGTTGGCCAGAGGGGGCATGTGTAGACCAGGACTGCTGCATGTTTTTGTGAGGGTAGCTCACATTAGCTACCCAAGGGAACACGGGGAGAACATGCAAACTCCACACAGAAAGGCCCTTTCTCACACATCCTTGACTTCTTCTTTCTATTTTCATGAAACAAACTTCCCAACTTTCCCAGAAAAACTACATCAAAATGATCAACCAGGAAACTAATCCAACCGTGGAAAACATTTGAAAAAGCTGCAGAGAAAAGGAGCTGGAGATGAAATCTGGAATACAATATGTAATCCTGGATCAATCAGGATTTAGTCATACTTTTTTCTGAAATATGCTTTTACACTCATATACATTTTTTAAACTTTGTTATGTAATACTAATAATTAGGGCCCGAGCACTGAAAGTGCGAGGACCCTATTGTATCTGTGATGTTTATTATTATTAGGGCCCGAGCACTTGCATTGCGAAGGCCCTATTGTATTTGCAGGAATTTTTAGGGCCCGAGCACTTGCAGTGCGAAGGCCCTATTGTATTTGCAGGAATTTTTATTATTATCATTATTTTCCTGACAAAAAGAAGGCCTTTTTGCCCCCCTAAACATGCCCAAAAACTCACCAAATTTTGCACCCAAGTCAGGCCTGGCGAAAAATTTGATATTTAATGGTTTGCATTAATGGCGTGGCAAAATGGCTCAACAGCGCCCCCTTGAAAACTTTGTGCCTCAAGCCCCACGATACGGTTTGACGTACATGCACGAAGATCGGTACACACCTGTATCATGGCGCAACTGAAAGAAAAGTCTCTTGGCGTCATGCCCGAAACCGAACAGGAAGTCGGCCATTTTGAATTAGTCGTGTCATTTTGGCGAAATTTATGCCATTCCTTCCAAAGTTAATTCAGCCCGAACCGTAACGTGCACCCAGGTGTGTTACAGATCAAAATGTGCGTCTCCATCCTCCGACACCACGCATTACTTTTCTCTTTCAAAAGCGTTACCGTGGCGACGCTAGACGCCAAAAAGCGTGCCCACCCTTCATCTGATTGGTTCAGACAGAAAAAACTTTGCGCCTCAAGCCCCATAATACGCTTTGACGTACATGAACGAAAATCGGTACACACCTGTATCATGTCGCAACTTAAAGAAAAGTCTCTTGGCGCCATGGCCGCAACCGAACAGGAAGTCGGCCATTTTGAACATTCTGAATTAATCGCGTAATTTTGGAGCAATATGAGCCATTCCTTCGAGAGTTAATTCAGCCCGAACCGTATCGTGAACCCAGATGTGTTATACATCAAAATATGTGTCTCCATCCTGCGACTACACGCATTACTTTTCTCTTTCGAAAGTGTTACCGTGGCGACGCTAGACGCCAACAAGCGCACCCCCCCTTCATCTGATTGGTCCATATTTGATAGTTCCCCAAAAGGCACCAAATTTGGCATGCAAGTCAGGCCTGGCGATAAATTTGATATTTAATGGTTTGCATTAATGGGCGTGGCAAAATGGCTCAACAGCGCCCCCCTGAAAACTTTGTGCCTCAAGCCCCACAATACGGTTTGACGTACATGCACGAAAATCGCTACACACCTGTATCATGGCACAACTTAAAGAAAAGTCTCTTGGAGCCATGGCCGAAACCGAACAGGAAGTCGGCCATTTTGAAATCTGATTGGTCCATATTTGATAGTTCTCCAAAAGTCACCAAATTTTGCATGCAAGACAGACTTGGCGATAAATTTGATATTTCATGGTTTGCATTAATGGGCGTGGCCTAACGGCTCAACAGCGCCCCCTAGAATACTTTTATCTGCCATAACTTTTGAATGGTTTGACATAGGAAGTTGTGGGTGGTGTCATGGGACTCTGTAATGAGTCCTCAAGCTTCGTTGGCCTTAATTAGCCCCGCCCCTCCTTCTGATTGGTTGTCCCGATTTTCTGCTATAACTTTGGAATGGTTTGACATAGAGAGTCGTGGGTGATGTCATCAGATTCTTTATGGAGCCCTTGACCTTCATTGCCCTGAATAAGCCCCGCCCCTTCTTCTGATTGGTTGTCCCTTTTTTCTGCTATAACTTTTGAATGGTTTGACATAGGAAGTCGTGGGTGGTGTCATGGGACTCTGTAATGAGTCCTTAAGCTTTGTTGGCCTTAATTAGCCCCGCCCCTTATTCTGATTAGTTGTCCCGATTTTCTGCTATAACTTTGGAATGGTTTGACATAGAGAGTCGTGGGTGGTGTCATCAGATTCTTTATGGAGTCCTTGACCTTCATTGGCCTGAATTAGCCCCGCCCCTTCTTCTGATTGGTTGTCCATATTTTCTGACTATAACTTTTGAATGGTTTGACATATTTGAAATATGCTGGTAATGTGTCAGCCAACCACAAAAATCTCTGGAATTTTGGTGGAATCATTTATTTTTTGTCCTTGCCCGGTGCAAATGACATAAATAAAGTGCGTGGTTTGGTTGTGAAAAAATAAAAGTAATGTTACGTGAACAATAAATCAAATGCTCTCTTCCATGCAGTGTGTGGGTCTAGGAAGTAAAGACTGGAACATGCTATTCACAAAAGCACAAATAGTGGGGTTTTACTAATATTTATCTTACAAATATTTTAAAAATTACGAAAAAACAATTCGGGACTCAGATTATATCGCTATGTTGGTCTCTCCTTAATCAGTCAGTCAGAAAACGGCCAAGCTGATTCGTGGCAGAGGGGTAATGTCAACGTCTTTCGTGTGAGAGATCGCAGGTTCGATCTCAGCACAATGCAAAGTTTATTGTCAGCAATTTGTGTGGTTTTTTTAACATCAAAATGTGCGTCTCTATCTTCAAATCAAATCAAATCAAACTTTATTTATATAGCACTTTTCCTACAAATAATGAAACACAAAGTGCTTAACAGAAAAAAAAAACAAGAAAAAACAAATAAACATAAAACTTATTAATGCCCCCCCCCCCCTCACCGCAGACAAAAGCACACTACAATTCACCTAAATTCCTAAATTACACACACAGACACGCACGCAGACACATGGTGTAGACATGGCTAGGCACAGAGGATCCAGGTGACGAAACGGTAACAGGGAGCTGTCCACGCCAGGAGGTCTCATAGCCCGCAGCTACAAGGGGGGGGGGGCCCACAGAGACCATCCCGGCCCGGACGGAAAGAGGAGTCCACACCACAGCGGTGAAGCCGTGGTGCAGAGCTCCACAACCATCCAGGCCAGAACGACCCCCAGGACGACCCCCTGCAGGCCAGAGTCACTCCCAGCATGGAGGCTCCCCATGAGGAAACACTGGAGATAAAAGCTACAAGAAAGCAGGATAAAATACACTAAAGGAGTTTATAAAAAACATAAAACATACAAACATAAAATCCTAAAAGTATGTCTAGAAAGTAAGACATTAAAAACTAAAATAATAAAACAGTAAAATGTATAAAATAGACCATAAATAACAACTAAAATATTTAGATAAAACATTGAGATTAAACAAAAATAAAATACGATAAGAAAGGATAAACTAAATATAAAACAGAGCAGTAAGATTCAATAAAAATAAGGGTGAGCATAATAAATGTAAAAGAGTTAAATGAGTCAGTTAAAAGCCTGATTAAAGAGATGGGTCTTGAGCCTCTTTTTAAAAACATCAACAGTCTCTGCGGCCCTGAGGTTCTCCGGGAGGCTGTTCCACAATCGGGGACCATAAAAACTGAATGCCGCCTCCCCGTGTGTCCTGGTTCTAACTTTTGGTATGGTTAAAAGGCCAGCACCGGAGGACCTCAGGGTCCGTGAGGGTCGATAGGGTAAAAGTAGTGCAGACAAATAAGAAGGCCCAAGACCATTAAGACACTTAAAAACTAGTAAAAGAACCTTAAAATCGATCCTGAAGCGCACGGGGAGCCAATGCAGCGATTTTAAAACAGGTGTAATGTGCTCCCGCCCTCTGGTCCTCGTCAGCACGCGTGCGGCTGAATTCTGTAATAATTGTAGGTTGTACATGTTCTTTTTAGGAAGACCAGAGAGCAGGGCGTTACAATAATCTAAACGACATGAGATAAAAGCATGCATTAGCACCTCCGTACTGGCCTGAGAGAGAAACGGGCGGACTCTGGCTATGTTCTTAAGATGGTAAAAACCGATCTTTGTTATGTTTTTAATATGTGGAATAAAAGTGAGCTCAGAGTCAAAAATCACGCCCAGATTTTTAACTGATTTTGAGGGTTTAAAATCCTGTAACTTTGGCAAAAGTTTCTCTCTCTGGCCTTCGGGACCGATGAGTAAAACCTCTGTTTTGCCCTGGTTGAGCTGTAGGAAGTTTTCTGCCATCCATGACTTGATGTCTAAAATACAGTTAAAAAGGGCATCAATTGGCCCAGTGTCATCAGGAGACACGGCGATGTACAGTTGCGTATCGTCAGAGTAACTATGGAAGCTGATGCCGTGTCTCCTGATGACGTCCCCAAGGGGCAGCATGTACAGATTAAAAAGAGTTGGACCTAAAATTGACCCTTGGGGAACCCCACACTTTATCTTATAGGTTCCTGAGGAACATGTATCCATACTTACGAAGAAACTTCGATCAGTGAGGTAGGACGTGAACCATTTAAGAACAGTACCAGAGAGGCCGACCAGGTGCTTCAGTCTGTTTAATAAAATGTGATGGTCTACTGTATCGAAGGCGGCGGTTAGATCCAGCAGAACCAAGACTGTGAGTTTTTGGTTATCTAAATTGCACCTGATGTCATTTAAAATCTTTAAAAGTGCTGTCTCTGTACTGTGGTTCATCCTAAAACCGGACTGATGAGCCTCTAAAATGTGTGTTGAGTTTAAAAATTCATTCACTTGATTAAAAACAAGTTTTTCTAAAATTTTACTTAAAAACGGTAAGTTGGATACAGGCCGGTAGTTATTTAAAACATTGGGGTCCAACCCACTCTTCTTCAGAAGGGGCTTCACCACCGCCGTTTTAAAGGCGGCGGGGAAGGCACCCGTCTGAAGAGAACAGTTGACCAAATACAAAAGCTGTTCCTCAAAGAACCCATAGAGTGTTTTAAAAAACGGTGTGGGAATGGGGTCTAAAAGGCAGGTTGTGGGCTTTACCTTGGAGAAAACTCTACAAAGTGTCCCCGCATCAACCAAGGCTAAACTCTCCAGTGTTTCCTCAGGTAAAAGCATTGATCCAGGTGTGTTAAGAGTTAAAATCTGTTGAGATAAAAGACTGGATCTAATGTCATCAATTTTACCCCTGAAGTGGTCTGCAAAATCCTCACAGAGGGCATCTGTTGCTGTCTTATGGGATCTGTTCAGGTTTCCATTTGTTAGAAGATCTATTGTGGAGAAAAGGAATTTGGAATTGTTTTTGTTATTTAGAATTAGGTTTTTGAAATGGGCGGTTCTTGCTTTTTTAATACTGTTATTGTAGTACTTAAGGTGTTGGCAAAAAATGTCATAATGAACTGTTAATTTTGATTTCCTCCATCTTCTTTCGGCACTCCTGCAGTTTCTTTTTAGTTTCTTTATTTCCTCAGTTCTCCATGGGGGTGTAGGTTTTATGCTAATTCTTTTAGTTAAAATCGGAGCCACTGAGTCCAGCGTTGTTTTGAGTATTTTGTTAAAATTGTCAACGATAAAATCACAGGGAGCTGGTAAAATTTCTGCAGGAGTGTTCTGTAAAATCTGGATAAAATTTGCAGCCACTTCAGGAGTTAGGTTACGTTTCCTCACCGTTCTCACCGGGGCCTCCCGCTGGTTAAAACTGGTGATGTTAAAAAACACGCAAAAAGGGTCAGACACAGCCAGGTCCACAACAGAGCACGCACCCAGGGACAGGCCGTAGGTTATGACCAGGTCCAGGGTGCGCCCCCTGCTGTGGGTCGGCTGTGTGACATGTTGCTTAAAATCTAGACAGTTTAAAAGGTTTAAAAATTCTCTGGATACTGGGTCTGAGATGTTGTCTAAGTGCAGATTAAAATCACCAGTTATTAAGATCCTGTTGTAAGAGGTGTGAATAATTGATAAAAGTTCAGAGAATTGGCTGATAAAACAGGTGGAATACTGTGGGGGTCTATAGACCGTTATGCAGAGAATTGGGGGGTTGCTAAAAACAAAAGCATGATATTCAAATGATGTGTAGCTGTTAAAAGGAACTGCATTGGATGACATAGTTGTTTTTGTTATTGATGCAGTTCCGCCCCCTCTCTTGCCCCCCCTGGTAGAAAATAGAAAGTTAAAATCTGGCGGGGAGGCCTCAGTGAGAACAACAGGTGCATCTGTGCCAAGCCATGTCTCTGTAAGGAGAATACAGTCCAGTTTCCTGTCTAAAATCAGGTCATTTATAATAAAGGATTTGTTTAAAAGAGAGCGCACGTTCAGCACAGCCATCTTGATGTCTGTGCCGAACGCGCGCTCATCATGGTGCTTTAATGGAACATTAAAAACATAGCTCGATCTAAAAACATTCCTGTGCTTTGTTTTTCTGCTTGAGATGAGTGTTTTGATAATGTGGGTGTCCAGAGATTCTGGTGACAGGGGTGGTGGTGGTGCTGTACAGGTGTGTGTGGTGTTGGTGTATGTGGTGGGTGGGGGTGAGTGAGATGTGCTCCTATGTGTCTGTGTGTTAGCAGTGAGTCATGAGGTGGTGGTGCAGGACTGTACTGTCAGGTCAATGTTTACTGATAAAAGCCGTGACCCCACCTGGTTTGGGTGGAGGCCGTCATGTTTAAAAAGGTGGGGTCTGTTTAAAAAAGCCATAAAATTGTCCACATATGGGATACCTTGGTCCAGGCAGTATCCCTTCAACCACCGGTGCAGCTGGCGGAGGCGACTGGTGGTGACGTCCCCGTAGCGCGGCGGGGGAAGCGGCCCGGAAATGACCAGCCGCTTCCCCGTGTCCAGCAGGCGATCCACCATGGCCCTGAACTCCTGCTTCAGGACCTCCGACTGCCGATTTCTCAGATCATTGATCCCGGCCTCCAGGACCAGCGTGGAGGCCGAGCTGTGCTGATCACACAGGCGCAGGGCGGCGGACTCCACATCTTTCACCCGGGCTCCGGGGTGGCAGAAGGTCCGGCCGCCCTGCACCCTCACATGGCGGACCATCGAGGTCCCGACAACCAGGACAGGTGGAGTGCGCTGCTCCGCGGTCCCGGGGACCAGTACAGGTGGGGTGCGCTGCTCCGAGGGCCGCCTGGAGCTGCGCCTCTGGCGGGAGGGGACCCGGGGTTGGTGACGCCGGCCCGCGGTTGCTCCTGGCCGAGACGGAGAGGCCGAGCCAGGCTGGGCCTGCAGATCCCGGTTCCTGGGCTGGCGAGAGCCACGACCCGCTGGATGGACCGGTCCCTGCGGAGAGCCGAGACGCGCTCCCATCGGCGGGAAATCCTGCATGCTGAGGACGTCGAACCTGGTCCCCAGTGGGAGATCAGGTGGCGGGGCAGGGGGAGATGGACGTCTGGTGCCTCTGGTCACCACGGCCCAGGATTTCTCCGCCCTGAGCGGCGTCGAGCTCACCGGCTCCGGAGCCGCCGCTCCTTCCTCCCTGACGGAGTACTGCCACTCCGCGGGACGGAGACAGGAGGTGGAGGGTGCCGAGGATTTCGGCTTGGCTCCCTGCTGGAGCCAGCGGAGCCCAGCGGGTGCTGCTGCTGGAGATCCGGGGGTGGGAGATCCGGTCCATGGCAGGGTGGTATTTCCCATGGCCGTCATGCTCCGATCACCGGTACCGGATAATCTCAGGTGAGCGATAAACTTCGACTGCGTCGTTGCGACGGTGGAGAAATCCATAAGGATTTTGTCCTTCTCCTTTAGATCAGCTTTCAGGCTTACGATGCTGTCCCTTAATTTTGACAGGGCGGGTAAACAGGTCTCACACACCGCTGCCATCTCAACGGTGTTCCGTGTTCCCGCTTTCCCGCGTTCCGCAATCACTTCCACTTCCGTATGTTGCGTCATCAATCTCTCACTACTACTCTTGCGACGACGCGCATTACTTTTCTCATTCAAACGTGTTACCGTGGCAACACTCGACGCCAAAAAGTGCGCCTCCCTTCATCTGATTGGTCCATATTTGATAGTTCCCCAAAAGTCACCAAATTTTGCATGCAAGGCAGGCCTGGCGATAAATTTGATATTTCATGGTTTGCATTAATGGGCGTGGCCTAACGGCTCAACAGCGCCCCCTAGAATACTTTTCTCTGCCATAACTTTTGAATGGTTTGACATAAAGAGTCGTGGGTGGTGTCATGGGACTCTGTATTGAGTCCTTGACCATAATTGGTGAAAATTAACCCCGCCCCTTCTTCTGATTGGTTGTCCCGATTTTCTGCTATAACTTTTGAATGGTTTGACATAGAGAGTCGTTGGTGGTGTCATCAGATTCTGTATGGAGTCCTTGACTTTCATTGGCCTGAATTAGCCCCGCCCCTTCTTCTGATTGGTTGTCCCGATTATCTGCTATAACTTTTGAATGGTTTGACATAGGAAGTCATGGGTGGTGTCATTTCTGATATGCTTATGGGGGCGGTGGCCGTGAGTGCGAGGGCCCGTTCATCGCTGCTTGCAGCTTTAATTATTATTATTATTTTCCTGACAAAAGGAAGGCCTTTTTGCCCCCCTAAACGTGCCCAAAAAGTCACCAAATTTTGCACCCAAGTCAGGCCTGGCGAAAAATTTAATGGTTTGCATTAATGGGCGTGGCAAAATGGCTCAACAGCGCCCCCTTGAAAACTTTGCGCCTCAAGCCCCACGATACGGTTTGACGTACATGCACGAAAATCGGTAAACATCTGTATCATGGGACAACTTAAAGAAAAGTCTCTTGGCGTCATGCCCGAAACCGAACAGGAAGTCGGCCATTTTGAATTAATCGTGTCACTTTGGCGCAATTTATGCCATTCCTTCGGCAGTTAATTCAGCCCGAACCGTAACGTGCACCCAGGTGTGTTATACATCAAAATGTGCGTCTCCCTCCTGCGACCACACGCATTACTTTTCTCTTTCAAAAGCGTTACCGTGGCGATGCTAGACGCCAAAAAGCGCGCCCACCCTTCATCTGGTTGGTTCAGACAGAAAAAACTTTGCGCCTCAAGCCCCATAATACGGTTTGACGTACATGAACGAAAATCGGTACACTCCTGTATCATGTCGCAACTTAAAGAAAAGTCTTTTGGCGCCATGGCCGAAACCGAACAGGAAGTCGGCCATTTTGAACATTCTGAATTAATTGCGTAATTTTGGAGCAATATATGCCATTCCTTCGAGAGTTAATTCAGCCCGTACCGTATCGTGAACCCAGATGTGTTATACATCAAAATGTGCGTCTCCATCCTGCGACTACACGCATTACTTTTCTCTTTCAAAAGTGTTACCGTGGCGATGCTAGACGCCAACAAGCGCACCCCCCCTTCATCTGATTGGTCCATATTTGATAGTTCCCCAAAAGACACCAAATTTTGCATGCAAGCCAGGCCTGGCGATAAATTTGATATTTCATGGTTTGTATTAATGGGCGTGGTAAAATGGCTCAACAGCGCCCCCCGGAAAGCTTTGTGCCTCAAGCCCCACAATACGGTTTGACGTACATGCACGAAAATCGCTACACACCTGTATCATGGCACAACTTAAAGAAAAGTCTCTTGGAGCCATGGCCGAAACCAAACAGGATGTCGGCCATTTTGAATAAATTGTGTCATTTTGGCGAAATTTATGCCATTCCTTCGGCAGTTAATTCAGCCCGAACCGTAACGTGCACCCTGGTGTGTTATACATCAAAATGTGCGTCTCCATCCTGCGACACCACGCATTACTTTTCTCTTTCAAAAGTGTTACCGTGGCGACGCTAGACGCCAAAAGGCGCGCCCCCCCTTCATGTGATTGGTCCATATTTGATAGTTCTCCAAAAGTCACCAAATTTTGCATGCAAGCCAGACTTGGCGATAAATTTGATATTTCATGGTTTGCATTAATGGGCGTGGCCTAACGGCTCAACAGCGCCCCCTAGAATACTTTTATATGCCATAACTTTTGAATGGTTTGACATAGGAAGTTGTGGGTGGTGTCATGGGACTCTGTAATGAGTCCGTAAGCTTCGTTGGCCTTAATTAGCCCCGCCCCTTCTTCTGATTGGTTGTCCCGATTTTCTGCTATAACATTGGAATGGTTTGACATAGGAAGTCTTGGGTGGTGTCTTTTCTGATATGCTTATGGGGGGCGGTGGCCGTGAGTGCGAGGGCCCGTTCATCGCTGCTTGCAGCTTTAATTATTATTATTATTATTCTTGCCGTAAATAAATTGCCTTTTTGGAGGCCTTAAAATGCTCGAAAACTCACCAAATTTTGCACACGCTTCCAGAGTCGCGTAAAATTACGTATTTTATGGGCGACAGGCATGGGTCCACAAGAATGGGCTCTATAGCGCCACCTATTTTATGTTTTTTGACGAGCCCCACAATATGGTTTGACTTACAGCAATGACCTTTATGTGTGTATTATATTAGACAAAGAGCTACAAAAAAGTCTTTTGGACCCATGGTCTAAGTTACACAGGAAGTCCGGCATTTTGAACAGAAAATGTCATTTTTCATGAATTCTGATCATTTCTAGGCCTCGTACTTTAACGAACTCCTCCTAGAGATTTTATCGGATTGGCTCACAACTTGGTTTGTACAATCTAGACACATGGCCGACGCTAAATTGCGAAGCTTTTAAGTTTCTGCCAGAGGGCGTGACCGTAGTGATCCGGCGAAGTTTGAGGTCATTTTTAAGCTTTGCCATCAAACATCAATTGGCTGTAATTCAGCAATACATGATTTGATGTGGTCGAAAACGTATGTGCATGATTGTAGGTGGAGCCTGAACCCATCTATGGTGGAATATTCAGGATCGGTTGTAGTGCCACCTGTTGGCACCAGGAATTGTCATGTCTTCTAGTTTGCATCTGTGCTCCAAACGAGATCAGTTTCTTGATCTCAAAGTTGGTGAGATAATAGGTAAGGCATTGACGATGAGTGACAGAGAAAACTGTAAGTTTGTGTCAAAGGGCGTTGCCGTTGGAGGTTGTCAAATTTCGGGGTCTCGCCATGAACATAAAAGTTGTTGTAACTTAAACATAATTGGTCAGAATGAACCCAAATTCAATACATTTAATCGGGCTTGCATTCTGAACAAGTGGATATGACAATCTTGGATGAACTCCATAGCGCCACCTTTTGGTCAGGTATACATTTTTCATCAAATTATGTGCTTTAGTTGCTGTTTGGTTTATCCAATCTTAATGCAATTGACACATTTGATTGGCAGTAGGTTCCTTGTTGACTGTGTCGCGTATCGTGGTTATTTCTTGAAAGGAATTGGCATTTTTATGTCACTCTGTATTTCTGGAAAAATATTAATTAAAAATCAAAGATTTTGTGTAAGGAAAATCAAATGACAGTTTCAGATAGCTTACAACAGGAGTAAAAAATCATACACTGTAACATATTGTTTTTGAACAACTTGGTCACTCTAAAAATTAAAAAAATTAACTAATAACGTAAAAAGCTATGTCTTTGTCAATAAATGTCATAGACATATGGGACTTCATAAGTATATTGTTTACTGTATTTTGAAAATGTCCTGTGATTTTGATGAACCTAATCATTAGACGTGATTTTTCATGAATATTTATGTGTGATCAGACTGTGTCTCAGTCAGATCCAGCAGGACTGCTGCAGCTGAGAAGACTGCTGCAGCAGCACTGGGAGGGGAGGGGAGGGGTTGAGCTCCCGCGGGGGGAAGGTGGGGGGATGAGTGCAGTTTGGAATGCGCGCGCAGCTCCCCGGGGGAGGGGGGGTGGGGCGCGGCCGCCATCTTGGACCGGGCGCCGATCGATGCGGCCGCCATCTTGGACAGGGCATTATTTGCGTCTTAGTGCATCATTTCTACTGAGCAAGGTTTCTCCCGGACTACAATCATTCATAACTCCCAGACTCTTTACCCGATTTCCACACAGTTTGGTTTGTTACAAACGGCAGAGATGTAGTTACGATACAGGATGCTGTCACACGTTAAAAATACGTACATTTATTCTGAAAGACTTTGTATTATGCTCTTTTACAAAGACATATGGTTTTTGTATAAATTGTATAAGGAAATAAGTTTGATTGTTTATTTGAATTTATTTTAAGAGGAGAGGGGTGTGTTGTTGTATTTATATATATTTATTTATTTATTTAGTTGAGAGTGAGAGTGACCTCATGCAAATATCTGAGATTAATTCCAATATCTGCTCAACAAACCACTTGCTCAGAAATTATTGTCTGTGTTTTGAAATATGTATACACTGTTGACATTTTTTATTTTTTTTTTTTTTGAGTCATTTTTCTTTCTTTTCTATTATTATCATAGCCTGTAATTCCTGTATATAATCGAATTGAATCAATGTATTTTACAATTAGCTGTGATGTACAATAATTGTCATTAAAACCGATAATATTCCTATTTGTTTTAATTGAAATGAGAGAAAAACATTTAATTTTATTAAAATAGAAAAATAATATTTATAGCTTATAGGCTATAAAAATAATGTTCATTAAAGCAGTATATAAATACCATGTTATAGCTATGTTTCTGGTTGTTTTCATATAAAAGTACGTTTTTCAATGTTTATAATTATTCACAAGTATGCAGTGTTATAACTACATCTCTGACGTTCATAACAAACTAAACTGTTAGAAAATCTGTTGAGAATTGAGCAAGTTAAGGTTGTTTAAGCAGTACAGGCACCATTAAACACAATGTTATTCTGAGCGAGTTCTCCTGTGGCAAGATGGCCGCCGTGTGACGACGTCGCTCTCCATTGGCAGCAGCGCGGACGAGTCATCTAGCCTTTATATATGGGGAGAACCGAGGAGGAGGGAGGAGGGGGGGAGCGGGGGAACGTTGTTGCATGCGCACCATAGACATATATAAAGGCTAGATGACTCACGGCGGAGTCTCCAGCGTCGTTCACCCGCGGCCATCTTGCCACAGGAGACTCTCTGGTGCGCATGCGTGCGCTATAGTTGTTGCTGTTGGAGGGTGAGTGGTCTGTACAGACAAAAATACTCATAACTTGCTGAAATCTTGACGGATTTACAAACGGATTGGTTCATCATAAACGTCATTAACGTGGGTATGATTCGGGATGCTTGGACATGTTGAAATTCGTATCTCTTCGTTGCGAAAAACCACCTAATCATGCAGCATATACAATAATATCAATATCAATATAATAGTATCACCACTAACTAACGTTACCTGCCCAAGTTATCAAGGGTGACCACCAGTACTCAAGTTGTAAAAAAAAAAAAAATCAGGTGGGGATGGTGGATTTTATCATATGGGGACAGATAATTTGTGCTGATTACAAATAATATAATATATTACAAATAATAGCAGTGACCAAAACACCTGCAGAAATACTGCAGGAATGACATAGCAGCAGTTAAATGCAGCCTTCTGTAAGCTTTATTCGGCGGCGCATGTCTGTAAACCGGCATGCAGCTCGCTTTTTTCATCTCTACCGACACAGAGACCACTTATATAAAACCACACTGATTTTGAGTCAAACCCGTCTTTTTAAATTAAATTTTTATACAGAAAATAATTACAGTGCATGTATTACACCTTATTTCACAGCAGCTTTGCAATTTATTATATTATTATCGGCTTTCAGCCGAGATCTGGTCGGGACCGCGCAGCGCCGCGGAGGAGGTGCATTCAGGGACCGGTCGGAATTCTAATATGGCCGATTATCCTCCTGGTGCGTTCAGGGACAACTGGAATTTACTGTATTTGGCGAGAATTGATCGTTGCTTCATTTGCTTAAAAATTATTTAAAGGTGACCTATTATGGCATTTAATGTATATTTTAAACCGGCATTGAATGTCTTAAAAACAAGCTTTTGAAGGTTTTTTCTACATAAATGAGAAATTCAGCCTCTGGGCCATGTCTTTATTTTTACCGTTTCTAACCTTCTCTATGAGGGATTCTGAGGGGAGGGGGGGCTATGTTAATGAGGCTCTGTGCTGATTGGCTGCCTGAATGACGTGTAGCAGGGGAGCTTTAAGCCTGAATCACAGTTGTGGGTCAATGATGTATAAGGCCTTTGAGAGGCCTATTTTTAAAATACTTAAAATAAAGATGTATTTGGCCATTTTCCAAACATTTGGAATGTAGTGTGCATATACGTGCATGTGAAAACTTAAAACTAAGGTATTTAAGTGTTTTTAAACCTACATTAATAGGGCAACGACCTTAAAAAAGTCATTGGGGGCGACCGTTATTTATCTCAAAATTAATAGATTTCCTTAACAAAATTTATATTTTAATAAGTATCAGTAATTAAATTAACTTTTCAAGAAAGATAGACTCATGTGTCCTTTCATTTTTGAAAACCATTTTGAAATACATTTTATCTATAATGGAAGTGTCACCCTCATAAAGCCATTTATGCATACTATACCAATGATTTGTATTTGAACCAAAACTGATAGACATTAAATGTTGAATTTGGTACAAAATTGCCATTCGTTGATTACCCCACATGACGGGTGGTCGCCCCAAATGATGAGAAACAGCAGACAGTTAAGATTTGAGACAAATTTAAAGACAAATATTAAAGAATCAGCATAACTATGTCATTGTATGTTCCTATGTTTTTCATAATAGGTCCCCTTTAAAGAGGGATAACCTTAATTTATAGTTAGAAGGAGAACCATGAACATTTTCAATATGTTTTGCAAGACGTGGACCCACATTTATAAAGAAATCATTGAATTTATTAGCAATTTGTGTATGCTCTGTTATCTTATGCGCCATCCTGAAATGTAGACTGGGCTGGAATAGATTATTTTTTTTCTTGTTGAGTGATTCTTTCAATATTATCCATAGATCATTTATTTATTTCTAATAAGGTGGTTGTATTTATTCCTATAATTTTTGTATGTAGCACAATTTAAAGGACTAGGACTTTGTAAATGCCTTTTATGAAGCTTGTTTTTCTTTAAAGCGGATTTCCTAAGTTCTATAGTAAACCATGGTTTGTTAAGGTTTTCAGAGCTTCCTTTATCTTCCTTTATCGTTACACACCTGTATCATAGCACAACTTAAAGAAAAGTCTCCTGGCGTCATGGCCGAAACCGAACAGGAAGTCGGCCAGTTTGAATTAATCATGTAATTTCGGCGCAATTTATGCCATTCCTTCAGCCGCTTCTTCGCCCGAACCGTAACGTGCACCCAGGTGTGTTATACATCAAAATGTGCGTCTCCATCCTGCAATAACGTGCATAACTTTTCTCAGTCAAAAGCGTTACCGTGACGATGATAGACGCCAAAAAGCGCGCCCCCACTTCATCTGATTGGTCCATACAGATAAAACTTCGTGCCTCAAGTCCCACAATACGGTTTGACGTACATGCACGAAAATCGGTACACACCTGTATCATGTCACAACTTAAAGGAAAGTCTCTTGGCGCCATGGCCGAAACCGAACAGGAAGTCAGCCATTTTGAACATTTTGAATTAATCGTGTAATTTTGGCGCAATTTATGCCATTTCTTCGGTCATTAATACGGCCCGAACCGTAACGTGCACCCAGGTGTGTTATACATCAAAATGTGCGTCTCCATCCTCTGACACCACGCATTACTTTTCTCTTTCAAAAGCGTTACCGTGGCGACGCTAGACAGCAAAAAGCGCGCCCACCCTTCATCTGATTGGTTCAGACAGAAAAAACTTTGCGCCTCAAGCCCCATAATACGGTTTGACGTACATGAACAAAAATCGGTACACACCTGTATCATGTCGCAACTTAAAGAAAAGCCAGGCCTGTCGATACATTTGATATTTCATGGTTTGCATTAATGGGCGTGGCTTAACGGCTCAACAGCGCCCACTAGAATACTTTTCTCTGCCATAACTTTTGAATGGTTTGACATAGAGAGTTGTGGGTGGTGTCATGGGACTCGGTATTGAGTCCTTGACCATAATTGGTGAAAATTAGCCCTGCCCCTTCTTCTGATTGGTTGTCCCGATTTTCTACTATAACTTTTGAATGGTTTGACATAGAGAGTCGTGGGTGGTGTCATCAGAGTCTGAATAGAGTCCTTGACCTTCATTGGCTTGAATTAGCCCTGCCCCTTCTTCTGATTGGTTGTCCCTTTTTTCTGCTATAACTTTTGAATGGTTTGACATAGAGAGTCGTGGGTGGTGTCATTTCTGATATGCTTATGGGGGGCGGTGGCCGTGAGTGCGAGGGCCCGTTCATCGCTGCTTGCAGCTTTAATTCATTAAATAATTCATTTATTACCTATTTCAATGTTGCAAGAAATGTATTTTTCCTATTTCCCAGTTAATTCTAGTTTGTTCAGATGTTTTCTTCCAGGTTCAGACACATCTCTGGTTCTTCAGTTGTTCCCGTCTGATACATTCACATGTTTAGTTTTTATGTCAGAAATTAGAAGATGAATTTTAAGAATAAACAAACTGGACTAAAGCAGAGAAGAAGAAACCAGAGCAGTAAGATGGTCAGTGTGGATCAGCAGGAGATCAGCCTGATGTCTGCAGGTTAGTGTCAACACAACTTTCACATCAGATTCATCTGAACACAAAACTAAAACATGTCTGACCTCAGAGTCTCCAGTCTGCAGTCTGAACTCTCCAGGAAACCACACAGATGTTTCACTCCTGAATCCCGCAGGTAGTTCTGACTCAGGTCCAGATGTTTCAGATGTTCCAGGTGGGAGGGGTTGGACTTCAGAGCTGAGACCAGAGAAGAACAGCTGATCTTTGACAAACTGCAGTCCTCCAACCTGAATGAAGAATAAAAGATGTGAGCTGAAGCCAACAGGATGCAGGTTCCAACAGTCCAACAGAACCAGTGAAAATGCTGCTGCTCCAATAAAGACGTAGTGACTTCAGCTCTGCAGCTCTACAGCTCCACCAGTGGATCATCCATACAAACTCATGTTGTGTTGAAATATCTCAGTCGGTACAAATGTTAGAATCTCAGTGTTTGGGATCAGATGAAACATCTTGGACAGATGAAGATGAAGATGTTTGTAGACGACACTTCAGCTTGTTTCTAACGATGTCAGGAGCAGATTAGTCCAGAGACCAGGATGGTTCAGTGCAGGTCAGGTGTTTGTGGCTGCAGGACTCACAACTTTTACAACTTCAGTCAAAGAACAAACCTCAGAGTCTCCAGTCTGCAGTCTGGACTCTCCAGAAGAACACACAGCTGCTTCACATCTGAATCCTGCAGCCTGTTCTTACTCAGGTCCAGATGTTCCAGATGGGAGGGGTTGGACGTCAGAGCTGAGACCAGAGAATAACAGCTGATCTTTGACAAACTGCAGCGCTGCAACCTGAATGAAGAATAGAAGATGTGAGCTGAAGCACCAGGATGCAGGTTCCAACAGAACCAGTGAAAAAGAGCTTCATCAATATTCATGACATCATGCTGCTGCTCCAATAAAGACGTAGTGACTTCAGCTCTGCAGCTCTGCAGCTCCCCCAGTGGATCCATCCATACAAACTCATGTTGTGATTGAATATCTCAGTCGGTACAAACGTTAGAATCTCAGTGTTTGGATCAGATGAAACATGTTGGACAGATGAAGATGAAGATGTTTGTAGACGATGCTGCGTGATCTCTGCACAAACGAACATTCTGCTGCACAGGTTCAGTTCATGTTGGGATGGAATAAAGACGTCTTTGTTGAGGGAATATCGTTCACCACTATATACTGCACACCTGTGCTCCACGGAGAGGAAAGCAGCCTGCAGACACTTCAGCTTGTTTCTAATGATGTCAGGAGCAGATGAGTCCAGAGACCAGGATGGTTCAGAGCAGCTCAGGTGTTTGTGGCTGCAGAACTCACAACTGTTACAACTTCAGTCAAAGAACAAACCTCAGAGTCTCCAGTCTGCAGTCTGGACTCTCCAGAAGAACACACAGCTGCTTCACATCTGAATCCTGCAGCTCGTTCTTACTCAGGTCCAGATGTTCCAGATCAGACGGGTTGGACTCCAGAACTGAGACCAGATCATCACAGCTGATCTCTGACAAACTGCAGCGCTCCCACCTGGAGAAAGAATAAAACACAGATAAACATCTAGATGAGTGTTTTCTCCTCCGTTCAGGGGGGTGTGGTGGGCAACACTGGAGTTTCACAGTCACAAGGTTCCTGGTCCAAATCCTGGCCCGGTTCTTTCTGCCTGGCGTTTCCAGGATCTTCCCTCATGTTCACTCAGAAACTCCACAATTCAGAAACACGTCTGTCAGGATTCTTGAAGCTTCCACATTAAACGCAGGACGGAGATACTGGTTCATCTCTTTGATCAGATAATCATTTTTAACGACAGCCAACAAAGTACTACATTTACTTTCAGGAATGTGGTAACAAAGTATTATAGAGTAGTGGTGAGTACTCTGATTACTATCGGGGGATCATGGAGAGCCTGTATGGACTTGGGAATGCAGGACTGGACTTTTACTGGTTCTGTTGCTGCTATCAAATTCAACATTCATCAATGTTTTGGTATTTCTATCATAATTATTATAATTATTTTATCATATTTCTGTTAATAATGGATGAAACACAAATGACAGACTTATCACAATCAAACAGAAGCGATTGTAGGAGGAGAAGAGGTTCTGGAGAACTCCATACAGGACCTGCATCATCCCACTGATAGTAATAAGAGTATTAAACACTATTCAACAATATTCCTGAAAGTAAACAAAGCACTTTGTTTTTCAAAATGAAAAACTACATTTGACTCTCTCAGCTGATTATACGTCTTACTTTTAGCTCTGCGGAGTCACAGATGTGACTTATTTTACAGTGTTTGGAGCATCTTCATGAAGGAAAGCAGCAGTTTGGTCTTGTTGATTGTGAGATGTGATATCTGACATAACGATGCTGAACATCTTCTGCTCCAGGATCTGGTGTGGACTGTCTGAGGGAGCAGCAGCAGGAAGAGCTGCTGGTCCTTTCACTGGATCACAACTGTATCTACTTATTACAGATAACATCTATTTTCATGGAATAAAGGTTGGGATGATCAGAGTGGTGTTGATTGACAGACTAATGTTACTTCCTGTTGCTTCTTTCCTCCTGCTGCTCTCTGCAGCCTCTGCTGCTCCTCCCTCCACAGACGCCACACGTGTTAAAGGCTGATGGGAAAACATGCGTGGTGCTGGTTCTGGCGTGGAGACCAGTTTATCAACGAGCGTTGTCTCCGTTCCTCCAGAACCAGGACAACAACGGCTGCAGGAAGCTTCTGAACGTCACTCATGAGTTCTGGACCGGGGAGCTGCTGACTGAGAGAGCTGTTGGACGCTTCCATTGTTGACTCAAGCAACACTTTTACTCTACAATATGTTCACATGTGGGACGGTGCACGTGCAGTGAATGTGCAGCAGCGCGGAGCCGGGGGAGAACGTCTGCTGTAAAGAGATACGGCGGTACCGACAAACCCCGACCTCACAGCGACTACAGCGGGTCTGTGACGGTTCCCTGGTATGATATGATATGGGGTTATATTATATTATTGTATTGTGTCATAGTATATGGTGGTAGTATGTTATTTGATTGGTCTGGTGTAGCATTTTATATATTATATATTGGTTATTTAGATTCTCTTTGCTTTTCAGTCCTAATCCTTTTTTCCTTGTTTTTCAGTGGACTGGGAGCAGAGCAATCATGGCCAGCATTAATCAGCCAAGTGTCGGCACCTGGGCCCGGGTGGCCGACACCCAGTATAAAAGCCTGTCTCCCAAGTCCCTGCGGGAGTTCTGTGGTATTCAGTTCTCCTCTACCCCTCTCCCACTATGCACCTTTTTTATCATTTCTGTTAATACATCCAACATGCACCCACATACATTCCACTCATGCATACACACACTACACTACTGATTACTGACTTCCACACCTCATCTGTTTGTTTGCTCACTCATTTGTTCGTTTGATTATTTACCTTTGCTTATTTAATACATTTATAGTATTTTGAGTACTGCGTCTCCCCTGCTTTTTGTTGTACCCTTGGCTCCCCTAGGCCAGGGTCTAACAGGTCCATGAAGAACCTTCTGGAGGGAGATGAAGAGTTTCCTGCCAGCTGATCCCCCTCATCATCCTCACCTCTTTCTCTTCTATTTAAACCGTCTGCAGCTCTCACTCTCACCAGAGTGGGTTTGTGGTCTCCCTGCAGATACCGGTCTCCAGCAGTTCTCCTGGGACTGCTATGCTGGACCAGATCTGTGTCCTTGGACCTGTTTCAGGTCCAGCCCTGATCGCTACGTGTGTCTGAGCGTATCTGTCTGTCTTGGGTTCTGACCCTGGCCCGCTGTTCCTGGATCTGTCTTCTGCCTCACATTAACCGAACTACAGACCGTCCTGGTCTCTGGACCGGTGGCCCGTCCCTGCATGGTAACAAACTAACATGTTGTTCAGGTTTCAGCGGACTGGGCTGGAATGACGGCTCACCAGGCGTAAAGAGACCTCATCTAAATAATTATTAAAATAGGAATCAGAGGGGATCAGGAGAGGCGAGATGGTAGCCGTCAGCAGAAACCCGTCTTCCTTCAGGACATGTGTGGTCTGTGTCTTCAGGGGGGTCTGTCTCCGTCAGAGATGAGCTTTCATAGAGGATTTAAAGATGAATATGTAACTCAGTTCTGTCAGGTTCTGTCTGGACCTGGAGCTGCTTCCTGACAGCAGGAACACACATGTGTGATGGTGAGGTGTGTGTGGTTCTAACAGAACACACATGTGTGTGGTTCTAACAGAACACACATGTGTGATGGTGAGGTGTGTGTGGTTCTAACAGAACACACGTGTGACGGTGAGGTGTGTGTGGTTCTAACAGAACACACATGTGTGACGGTGAGGTGTGTGTGGTTCTAACAGAACACACGTGTGACGGTGAGGTGTGTGTGGTTCTAACAGAACACACATGTGTGACGGTGAGGTGTGTGTGGTTCTAACAGAACACACGTGTGACGGTGAGGTGTGTGTGGTTCTAACAGAACAGACATGGATCACAGCAGGTTTCACATGAAATGTGAGTGAATGATGAAGAAGCAGCAGGAGGTTCAGATGATCAACACCTGAAACTCCTTCACCTGGACTGACGGAGTCTTCTCTGTTTGAGGAAACCAAAACCTCCAAGAAAACTCCAAAAGCTCCAGTCAGAACCGACCTGAGAGTCTGCAGCTGGTAGTCTGGACTCTCCACCAGACCAGACAGCTGCTCCACATCTGCAGCCTGCAGCTTGTAGTTGTTACTCAGGTCCAGATGTTTCAGGTGGGAGGGGTTGGACTTCAGAGCTGAGACCAGAGAAGAACAGCTGATCCCTGACAGACCGCAGCACTGCAAGCTGCACAAAGACACCAGAGAAGAAGAAACCAGAGCAGTCAGATGGTCAGTGTGGATCCGCAGGAGATCAGCCTGATGTCTGCAGGTTAGTGTCAACACAACTTTCACATCAGATTCATCTGAACACACAACTAAAACATGTCTGACCTCAGAGTCTCCAGTCTGCAGTCTGGACTCTCCAGGAAACCACACAGATGTTTCACTCCTGAATCCTGCAGCTGGTTCCAGCTCAGGTCCAGATGTTTCAGGTGGGAGGGGTTGGACTTCAGAGCTGAGACCAGAGAAGAACAGCTGATCTCTGACAACACGCAACCCTCCAACCTGAATGAAGAAGAAACAGCTGATGACTTCTGTAACCGTGTTGAAATAAATATTTCAGGAAACATATTTGTATAAATAAGTTCATAGTTAAACAGCTCTGAAGTTGAAATGTTAAGTCATTGACCAGCAATAATGTTTTGGTATTGTTCACTAAGTGATGTTATTAAGGTTAATGTCACTGAAAATGCTGAAATGCTGAAACAAAAAGTGTGTAAAATGGAAAGGAAGTGGTTCTCTTGTAAGTCTGTAAACTCTTATCGTGCATGGAAAAAGTCTAGTCTATAAAAAAGCCCTTCACACAGCAATAACAGCTCATTACTCATCGTGGATAAAGGATAATAAAAATAACCCACGTTTTGTGTTCAGCGCTGTAGCCAGGCTGACAAAGAGACTCAACTCTGTTGAGCCGAGCTTCCTGCAGCTCTCAGTAGTGACGACTTTATGAGCTTCTTTAGCAGCAAAATCATCAGGATCAGAGTAGAAATCAACTAGGACGACCCGGTAGCCGCTGTGGGCGTTTCTTCAGCTTTAGTGACTTCCTCAGGCTCTGACTTGACTCTAGACTGCTTCGATCCTGTAGACCTCCCCGAGCTGACCTCAGTCGTCAATAGAGCTAAATCATCCACGTGTTTGATAAACCCTGGCCCGACTACTCAAAAATGTTTTTCACGTCTCTCCGGTGTTGGCCTCACTCCACTGGTCCCCGTAAAACTTGGAATCCAATTAAAATGGCATTACTTGCGTATAAAGTCCATCCATCCATTAATTTTCTTCCGCTTATCCAGAATTGGGTTGCGGGGGCAGCAGCCTCAGCAGGGATGCCCAGACTTCCTTCACCCCAGACACTTCCTCCAGCTCTTCCAAGGGGAGTCCGAGGCGTTCCCAGGCCAGCCGAGAGACATAGTCTCTCCAGCGTGTCCTGGGTCTCCCCCGGGGTCTCCTCCCGGTGGGACATGCCTGGAACACCTCCCTAGGGAGGCGTCCAGGAGGATCCGGTACAGATAGGTGGGGCCTCTCGGTGTGGACGGCCACCCATAGGTAGTGTTTTCCTCACCTGGATCGTTAGTGCTAAGCCATGTCACCAGTCCACTTACTGTGTGTGTGTGTGTGTGTGTGTGTGTGTGTGTGTGTGTGTGTGTGGGCGTGTGAGTGTGAGTACATGTATATGAGTGTGAGTGAGTGTGTGTGTACGCGTGGGGGGTGGGGTCGTATGGAATGTTTTTAAATTGTCTTTTTTATTGTTATTTTATTCTGCATGTAAAGCACCATGTGTTGCATTTATATTGTATGATTTGGTGCTATACAAATAAATAAAGTTTAAGTTTAAGATGCCCAAGCCACCTCAGCTGACTCCTCTCAATGTGAAGGAGCAGCGGCTCGACTCCGAGCTCCTCCCGGGTGACCGAACTCCTCACCCTATCTCTAAGGGAGCGTCCAGCCGCCCTGCGGAGGAAACTCATCTCGGCCGCTTGTATCCGCGATCTCGTCCTTTCGATCACTACCCAAAGTTCATAACCATAGGTGAGGGTAGGTGCGTAGATTGACCAGTAAATCGAGAGCTTCACCTTTCGACTCAGCTCCTTCTTTACCACGACGGTCCAGTACATCGACCGCATTACTGCGGACGCTGCACCGATCCGTCTGTCAATCTCACGCTCCATCGTTCCCTCACTCGTGAACAAGACCCCAAGATACTTGAACTCCTCCACCTGAGGTAGGACTTCTCCACCCACCCGGAGAAGGCACGCCACCATTTCCTGGTGGAGAACAACGTATAAAGTCCAAAACGGCCTAACTCCCCGATATTTGCAGGACCTGATAGTTCCTCATGTTCCTAACAGAGTTCTCCGTTCTCAGAGTTCAGGTTTACTGCTAGTTCCTACAGGATCCACATGTAGATCTGGAGGACGGGTCTCCTGCTACCAGGAACCGTTACTATGGAAACAACTTCCAGTTCCGGTTCAGGAGGCTGACACCACCTCCACCTTTTAAAGTTAGTGTTCAGTAAACCTCTAGTTAGTGTTTAGTAAACCTCTAGTTAGTGTTCAGTAAAGCCTCTAGTTAGTGTTCAGTAAACCTCTAGTTAGTGTTCAGTAAAGCCTCTAGTTAGTGTTCAGTAAACCTCTAGTTAGTGTTCAGTAAACCTCTAGTTAGTGTTCAGTAAAGCCTCTAGTTAGTGTTCAGTAAACCTCTAGTTAGTGTTCAGTAAACCTCTAGTTAGTTCTGTTTGCAGGCTGCATGAGCTGCCCCTCAGCCACCTCAGTGTCTGCTGTCTACATCTGCTTATATATTCATCCCTGTAGTGCACCAACTAACCATTGTGTCTGTGTCTCTCCTTTCTCTGTTCTTCATTCTCTCCACTCTGTTCTCTCTTTTCCTGCTCTGCCCAGCTGGTCTTCAGCCCCCCCCCCCCCCCCCCCCCCCCCCCCCCCTGTAATAATTGCTCGGGGGTCATGACGCTGTATTAAAAAAAATTGAATTGAAAATATTCATTTGTGTAGCGAGTTTTGATGTTAATAGGAGCTCATTGTGTTCATTAAAATAAGAAAAAAGACAAATATGGAAGTTAAGTTAATATATTTTATATGGCAATTCTGTTGTGAACAGCCAATTGCATTTAAGGGTGGGAGGGGCCAAGGATACGATTGAATGTGTGTAGTGGGGAGGGGGGCGGAGTTACAGCTGTGGGGGAGGATGCAGGACGTCTGCTGCAGGGTGACACGTGTTATCTGATGTGACGGGAGACTCTCAGGTGTCCAACCAGGACTCTCAGAAACTGAAGTGGTGGTAGAGTCGGTCAGTTCAAGTCACTCATTCAACAAAGACGTTGACCCGAGTTAGCTGCTAAGACAGTCCTAATTGCTTGGCATGGACTTTGTTAAGAAGTGATGGAGCCTGACAGCGTCGCCGTGTGAGGAGAGGCTGAGTCATCTCTGCAGCTGCTGGATATCTGCTCATCCTCCAAGACTGGGGTGGTGCAACGTCTTTGAAGGGACCATTGTCTTATTCAGCCTTCGTTTGTTGGTGGCTGCAACATTTGGACATTTGAGTATTACTTTATTTAACTGCAGACTATAAGTTAAAGGTATTCTCCCTGATTTGGGAGAGCTAGCAAGAATTTTTACATTTTGAAAGTGGCACCTCCTCCTGGCCCCGCCCCCTCCTCTAAGCCCCCATCCCCACGGACCCCCATACTGCTTCCGAGCCGGAGCTGCTGCGGCTCTTCACGTGTCCCCGCGGGCTGCTGCTGCTCGGCAGAGAGTCCTGCAGCAGCAGCCCGGACTAACGGCTCTGCTCCCCGCTCACCCACACAGCGGGGACCGAGCTGCTCTGGAAATAACTACATAATAACTACATACTGGGGTCCGTGGCAGAAGGGAGGGAGGGAGGGGGTTACACTGGGACACTGTGAGCCCAGGAGGACCCGTGGGAAGTGGACACGGGGGGCTGGAAGCGAGTGCGCGCATGGGACAGGGCGGGGGGGCGTGGTTTAAAATGAAGGCATCTAATTGGTTCTTTCCCTTCCTGCCAAGCCTCTGGTCCTGGACCAGTCCGTTTCATTCGGACCGAATGGGCGGGGCTTAGAGGTGCCTCTTTTAAATCTTGCTAGCTTTCCAAAATCAGGGATTTGTTGCATAGAATACCTTTAATTATCTGGGCCCAAAGGACGTCTCTGAGTTTGATAAAGACCATTCTGAATGCTTTTATCATCCTGATGGTTGGAAGTGTTTCTGAATAGTTTTGAAAGCAATATTTAACTGCTATTTCTGTTTTCTTTAAGTAAAAGTTTTATTATAGGGGCACGGTGGCGCAGCAGGTAGTGCAGCCGTCTCACAGCAAGAAGGTCCTGGGTTCGATTCCCGCCGGGGACGCTGTGGGCACTGAAGTGCGTGTTAGTTCCCCCATGACTTCAGTGCCAACACCCTGGGTGGGGTTGGCGAAAGGGCCTTTCTGTGTGGAGTTTGTATGTTCTCCCCGTGTTCCCCTGGGTAGCTAATGGGAGCTACCCTCACAAAAACATGCACACAGTCCTGGGCTATACATGCCCCCTCTGGCCAACCGGGGCGCCAGATGGGGTGGGGAGGATCCGGCCGGAATAACGTGATCCTTCCACGCGCTACGTCCGGCCGGAGAAACCCCACCCTGTCTGGTGAAAAGATGCGGCCTGCTCACTCCTCAGGTTAAGGAGGAGACCTGAGCTCAGTGCAGGGCCCTCCCGGGGTTGGTAGAGGATGGCAATGCACAGGACTGTTAGGTAGGAGCACTGGGTGATAAAATGGGGAAAAAACCGGGATAAAAATATAAAAAAAAAAAAAAAAAAAAAAAGTAAAAGTTTTATAATTTTCTTGACATGTGTTTATTCACTACTTTTGATCATTTAAGTAGTTAATGCAAATTGGCAGTAATTTGGCGTTTAATGGTTTAAAGATATCAGTATAAAATTTGGAATAAAGTATAAAAGTGAGTGAAAATAAGTTCAGAGACACTGAATTACGTAATTGTATGTTGAAGAGAATTAATGCATGATTGAAGAGTCCCTCATAGTGAAAGACTATATTAGTTAAAGGTGAACGATTGCTTGCACCTCAAGTGAATTATGTTGCCTTATTGAAGGAACCCCAAGTTCTCTGAAGGTTCAAGGAACTCAGGTCAGCACCTCGTTATGGTCACATCCACTGGAGAGGCGCTATACTTCCACTCAGACTGCACTTTAAACTTCAACTCCAACGTTTACACTTTAAACATCATCACACATCTCTTCCAGGAGAGAAGGGAGAAATAAACTTCTGGACATGTTTAATTAAATTAATTATACTATATTAACCTCTAGGGAAATTCTTCTCAGCAGGCTCATAGCCCCTAGAGACTCTAAGGGAACTGATGGTTGCTGAAGAAAGAGTCAGTGTTACAGAGTCACTAGAAAGAGTCTTTCTAGAAGTTTGTAAGTGTTTTCAGGAATGATCTCCTGCAGCCATCTGTATGACAGAGGTTACAAAAAAGAGGTTACAAAAATGAATAGGAAGAAAAAGAAATGTTATTATCAAACAAGGATTAATGAAATAAAATCTGACAGTAAATTGCTGTGGAAAACATTTAACAATGTTCTGGGTAGGGGTTCTATTAGAGCTTCCTCCTTCATTGAGGTGG
This sequence comes from Cololabis saira, assembly GCF_033807715.1. NCBI lineage: Eukaryota > Metazoa > Chordata > Actinopteri > Beloniformes > Belonidae > Cololabis > Cololabis saira. Next base: position 29,541,617 of record NC_084608.1, read on the forward strand.
ATGGGGTTTTTATCACTAAGCCATATGACATAGCTCAATACTTTAACAACTTCTTCACCAGTAAAGTAGACAGTTTAAGAAATGACATGTCCTATAGTGATGTGCATTGTGTTTCCAATATATCAAACAAAATTATGAAGAATAAGTCCTGTATGTTTAGTTTTGAACCCATGACCTCCGAGGTGGTGGAGAAACTGTTACTGTCAATACACAGTGAGAAGTCTGCAGGCCTGGATAACCTTGATGGGAAGTTACTGAAGCTTGCTGTACACCTGGTAACAAAACCAATTACTTATATATTTAACCAGAGCCTGATGTGTGGTGTGTGTCCACAAATATGGAAGGAAGCGAAAGTTATCCCACTACCAAAAAACTCTAAAATAAACATCACAGGCGTTAACAGCCGACCTATTAGTATTCTGCCAGTTCTTGCCAAACTGATGGAAAAATATGTATTTAACCAAATTCAATCTTATTTCTCTGAGAATGCACTAAGCACTGACTTCCAGCATGCCTATAGAGAAGGGCTTTCAACAAACACAGCACTGACACAGCTAATAGATGACTGTCTAATGAATGTTGATTCTAAGAGAATTGTGGGGTCTGTATTGCTAGATTTTTCTGCCGCATTTGACATTATTGATCATAATCTTCTGCTTGAAAAACTCTTGTGTTATGGTTTTACCGTACCTGCATTGAAGTGGATAAAAAGCTACTTATCCGGTAGATCACAGAGAGTATACTACAATGGGAGTCTCTCAGATACCAAATATATTTACACTGGAATCCCACAAGGAAGCTGCCTGGGGCCTTTGCTGTTCACCATATTCACAAATGATATGCCATTGGTCCTAGACAGGGCCAATATAGCCATGTATTCTGATGATACTACTCTGTATATGTCTGCTACTAATGTTGAAGATCTGTCTGTAGCTCTCAACAAGGAACTACAATATATATCAGAGTGGGTGGTGAATAATAGGATGGTCCTGAACATCTCAAAGACCAAATCTATTGTATTTGGATCACAGCATATCCTCAAGTCAAAGCCCAAACTGTGTCTGCATCTGAGAGATGTGGAAATTGAGCAGGTAGATGAAACAAAATTACTTGGGGTCACACTAGACAGTCAATTAACATGGTCTACTCATATTGAAAACATAACTAAGAAAATGGGAGGGGGATTATCGATGATTAGGAGATGTGCTGAATTTTTAACTTCAGCATCAGCTGTCCAGGTCATACAGGCACTAGTGATATCCCACCTTGACTACTGTCCAGCTGTGTGGTCCAGTGCAGCTAAAAAGGACTTGCGTAAATTGCAAATAGTCCAGAATAAAGCAGCTCGCCTTGCTCTTAAATCCACTACTAGATCTAATACACTGTTAAATCACCGGAAGCTGTCATGGCTGTTTGTGGAGCAGAGATTAGCTTCTAGTTTGGCTGGATTTTTTAGGAACATTTGTTCAAATAAAAAGCCAGAATGCTTATACAGAAATATAAATTACACTAGTGATAGGCACAGACATAACACTAGACATGTTGCAATGGGTCGATTCACAATGCCTAAGCCGAGAACTGAGGCAATGAGGAACACAGTCATGTACAGGGCAATGACTTTCTGGAACTCTTTGCCAGCATGTATTACAGAAATTAACGATAAAAGGCAGTTTAAGAAACGACTGAAGGACTTTCTTATACACAATGAAAATATTGTAATTTAACTTTTAACTTTTTTTTATGCTGTAATGAATTGTTCTCTCTTGCAATATTTGTATTTGTATTTTTATTTTTAATTCAATGTTTTTGTATGTATTTTGTATGATATTTTGAGGACCCCAGGAAGAATAGCTGTTGCCAAGTGTAACAGCTAATGGGGATCCTAAATAAACTAAATAAATAATCTCCTGCAGCCATCTGTATGACAGAGAACCTGAAGACGTCTCTGACTGAACACACTCCTTAGTTTCATCTGTGTTTGTGGAGGATCTGTTTGGACGGACTTTTTAAAGCGTCTACGATGTTTTAAATCTGTGAACTGACCTCAGAGTCTCCAGTCTGCAGTCTGGACTCTCCAGGAAACCACACAGATGTTTCACTCCTGAATCCTGCAGGTGGTTCAGACTCAGGTCCAGATGTTCCAGATGGGAGGGGTTGGACTTCAGAGCTGAGACCAGAGAAGAACAGCTGATCTTTGACAGACCGCAGCTCTGCAATCTGAACAAAAAGAAAGTTCTTCAAATATCAACTTTGTCATCAGGTTCATGTGGGTCATCACTGGTATCTGGACTTTATAAAACAGGTTTTAAATTCTATTATATCCATGATGTTGGTTCCTGGTTGTTCCTCTGACATGTTCACCTTTTAATGAACATCCTGGGGTTCTCTGCTAGAATAGAATATAACAGAATAGAATAGAACAGAATAGAATAGAATAGAATAGAGAATGTAATTTGTACAAGTTAAAAACAGCTCCATAGGAAGTATTGTGCATGTCCCAGAGTCCCGGTGGGTTCATTGTTCTGAGTGAGAGAGTGGGGGTTCCCTCCTTGGTGTCCGGAGCCAACAGCCTTACAGTAGCTGGTTGTAGAAGCTCTGTAGGTGCTGATGCTCAGGTTGTAGCCCCCCCACTGGAACAGACCATGGAGGGTGGTGTCGGTCCCTGAGGGGGTCTGTGCTGGTTGTCAGTCTGCACGCCTTCCAGTCATCTTCAGGATTCTCTCTGTTTTCTGTCAGAGGCCTTTTTGTATGTTTATGTTTTGTTCAAATAAAGGACCTTGCTGCGCTCACCTTTGGGTCTCCTGCTTTTGGGTTCTGTAATCTCACCTCATGACAAAACCTGCAGCTGTTTTAAAACTAGTTCAGACTCAGGAAACTGCAGACTACAAACACAAGAAAAGTACAAAGTACTTATCAAACATGTACTCTGACCTGATGTACTGGGACTTCAGACCCGTGGCACTCACTTCAGTTGCCATGAAGAGTCTGGAGAAGCTGGTCCTCCGACAGCTCAACTCTGTGCTGCCTGACACTGTTGACCTCTTCAGTTTGCCTACCCCTCCAACAGATCAGTGGACGAGGCGGTGGCATTTGGCACTTCAATTCTGCAACACCTGGGGCCTCATGTACAAAACATGCGGCGCACAAAAGATGTGCGTACGCCACTTTTTACGCTCACGGTCGGATGTTCAAAAAGTGATTCGAATGTGGAAAGTTGCACTTTCACGCACAAATCGTGTCTGGTGTACTCACTTTTCTGAGGTTTTGTCCATTGGTGACACTCACTGGTGATGCAGTGAAGTCGAGAATATGAGGAAACGTGACGTCAACAATAAGTTCACGACCACGTGAAGGACACGACAATCCCCACATCACCAGATAAGTTACACAAGAGTGGAGCTGCAACAATCTCACAATCAACCACATGATCTGAACATACAACTAAAGGCAGGAGCTCAATGATGGAACCAGCAAATCCCGATGGCAGCCTTGATGTTATGCCACTCAAGAATTGACTAGCCAAATATGCCAGGGACCCAAAAAGCAAAGACACAGATACCGGAGTTGCAAAACAAAGGATTTAATCAGTAAACTCAATCCGGGCGAGGTGGACGGGAGGGGAGGGGAGACACCGGACGACAGTCCCGGAGCACCCGGGACTGTCGTCCAACAGAGAAGGGTCTGCAAAGTAGGACCGGGGCACCCATCTACGGTCTTCAGGGCCAAAGCCCTCCCAGTCCACCAAGTACTGGAAACCCTGTCCCCGACGACGGACAGCGAGCAGCTTCCGAACCGTCCAAACAGGGTCACCATCTGCTAGGACCAGAGGGGGCAGAGGAGCAGACACAGGGGGAGACAGAGTGTTGGTGGCTACCGGCTTAAGCTGGGACACATGGAACATAGGATGAACCTTGAGAGCGGGTGGGAGATCCAAATGGACCGCAACAGGGCTGATTATGGACGACATGGACTTCGAGGAGGTCTGCGGTTTCAGCAGCAGAAGGGAGTTTGGTGCGAGAAACAAAATGGACTGCCTTAGAGAACCGGTCGACCACGGTCAGGATGGTGTCACAGCCCTGAGACACAGGGAGTCCTGTCACAAAGTCCATGGCTATGTGAGACAAGGGCCGACTAGGAATGGGAAGTGGTTGCAGAAGGCTTGCTGGAGGACGATGAGAAGGCTTACTCCGAGCACAGATGGTGCAGGCGGCTACAAACTCCCTGACATCCTTCTTAAGGGTTGGCCACAAGAACCTCTGGCTGATGAAGGTCGCCGTCCGGCGCTCCCCGGGGTGACAGGCCACCCGACTAGAGTGACCCCACTCCAACACCTGAGGCCGGACTGCGTTAGGAACAAACTACCTGTCCGGAGGACCATTACCCGGTTCCGGCTGGGCCTGGAAGGCTTCTCTCACCACGGAGTCGATGGCCCAGGTGACAACACCTACTACCCGGGCAGGTGGAAAGATGGTGTCAGAACTCTCTTGGACAGTAGGGCTTTCGACAGAGAACTGACGGGAAAGCACGTCGGCTTTGACATTCTTGGAGCCCGAGCGGTAAGTGAGAATAAAACAAAACGCATCCACTTCCACAATGAACTGTCTCGCAGAATCCGGGTGGATGAGCACAGGTGCCGTAGAAACAGGCCCTTGAGCTTGGAGAAGGCTGCCTCGGCTTCGGGTGTCCAGGAAAAGGGGCGTGAGACGGAGGTCAGGGCATTGAGAGGGGAGCGATCTGACTGAATCCCCTGATAAATCGGCGAATGAAACCGGTGAAACCCAGGAAGCGTCTCAGATGAGTCCGGTCGGTGGACCGCGGTTTTAAGTTTAGTTTTAAAGGTGGAGGTGGTGTCAGCCTCCTTAACCCAGATTGGAAGTTGGTTCCATAGTAATGGTGCCTGATAGCAGAACGCCCGCCCTCCAAAACTACATTTGGATGCTCTAGGAACTACGAGTAAACCTGCACTCTGCCTGCACTATCAGATCTTGCAAATAATGCGGAGCTAAGCCGTTTTGGGCTTTATACGCAAGTAACACAATTTTAAATTGGATTCTGAATTTTACGGGTAGCCAATGGAGCGACGCTAACACTGGAGAGACGTAGTCTCCCCTGCTGATTCCTGTCAGCACTCACACCTTTCTGTTTAGTAAAGCCTATAGTTAGTGTTTAGTAAACCTCTAGCTGGTGTTAACTCTCTAGGTAGTGTAAACTCTAGTGTTTTAGAGTAAGTAGTCATAGTTGCAGCTATAGAACAAGACTATAATAGTTAGTCTCAAATATAGCTTTGCGGTAAATATGCTGCTATAGGCCTATGCTGCAGGGGGGGCACCGACATGATCCACTGAGCGGTGCCTCTCACCCTTCTCCTCCTCTCCTCTTCCCTTCCTCTCTTCTCCATTTCCATTTTTATTTATTATAAGTATCTCATAGCTATAATTTTTGTCCATCGTTCCTGTAGTTTCTTGTGCTGGCCCCCCTTTTTTCTCTTTTTTGCATGTTCGCAGGCCGGAGCTTCAGGAGCTTCATGAGCTTCAGGAGCTTCATGAGCTTCAGGAACTGTGTGCTGGCCTCTCGAAAGCGTCTAGAGACAACATCTGTTGTATTAGACGCTATACAAATAAAATGGAATTGAATTGAATACGCGTGACAATAAAGCGGAACGAGGAGCCGTTTTTCATCCGACCAACTTAAGTTCTTATCTTAAGTTCTTAAAATACAAACAAGAAAAGCAGAGTGTAATGATGCACTAACGCTGCCCATAAACATTCACAAACCCTTACGATCATAATAAAACCACAACTCTTCACGGAAAGCAACACAAAGCCAAGAACAACAATCCCCATAATGCAATGCAGCTTAAATCGGAAGAAATGCCCCAAATAAAAAAATTTCCAGGCCTCAACTTTTGACAGGACTGTCTCCAGCTCAGGGCTGATGTTTTTTTTAAGTTAGTTTTACTTGTTTTTGCAATTCTTTGTTAGGATGAGCGGTTTTTAATGGATAATTATCCTCATTATCATATTCAAATATATCTACTTGAGGGAGGAGACAGGGCGGAGTGTTGTGCTCCCGCATGTGCGCTCAAATCCATGTTGATTGTGATGTTCAAAGAAACCTGCGTGGATTTGGGCGTACGCACAGTTTTGAACATCTGAATTTTTTTTGCGTACAAAAGAATTCCACGCACGGATTCACGTTGAAATCCATGCACTCTTTGTACATGAGGCCCCTGTTCCACAAAATCACTGTCTATGGGGGAGACAATGATCTGATTCTGAACCTGGACAGAACAAAAGAATTCATCCTGGACTTCAGGAAAAAAAGCCCCCCCTCTGTAGCCTCCTCTCCTCAGGGGACTGTGGTTGTTCCTTCAGATCAGTGAGAGCCTCAGCTGAGCAAAACACACCGCAGCTATGGTTAAAAAAAAAAACACACAAACACACAACGTGCAATGCAATACTTATGGCGCTTTTATACTAGTACCTACTCAGTGCAACACCAGATGAGAAATAAGCGGGTTGGAGCGAAGCTGCTGTGACGTCTTTGACAAGACAAGACAACAACACTAAAGATGTAGAACCTGGAGGAGATGATACTGTGTCTGTGACTTGTGTTCAATATCAAGTTAAAAAATGAGAGTGAAAGAAGCTTTAAGCGGTGACGCTTTTTTTTTTTGTCTCGGCGTTGCTGAAAAGTCAGCTGGAGGCCGCGAGCAGCTGAGAAGTGACAGAGCGCCTGGTAGATCTGGTTGTTCCTTATCGCCCGTCTACATCTCTTTTTAATTATCTCCTCAGCCACCAGGTTTATGAACATCTGCACCTCAGAGTTGGATCATGAAACAGACTTTTGCGCTGCCATTTCCTGTCGAATAAAATGAAGAAGCCTCGAGTCGCTCTTTCGCTGATCTCCACCTCCTGACTCAGACGTCTGACGCAGAGTTATTATCGTTCACGAAAACGAACGAAATAACGAAAACTAAAATTGAAAAAACAATTTCGTTAACTGAACTAAATAAAAACGGAAATTAAAAGGCAAAAACGATAACTAACTGAAACTATATAGCGTGTTTAGAAAACTAACTAAAACGAACTGAAATTATAGATATAATTTCCTCCGTTTTTGTCCCTGTCAATATAAGCCTCATGGTATGATTCATTTTTCCGCTCTAGCCGTTTATCTCCGACTGGCAGCTGCGGCACCTTAACGCCTCACGGTCCGTGACGTCACCCCTTTTTACGCAGCATCAAGTCATGGCGGCAGCAAAAGTTGGGAGAAAGCGGCAAAGTCCTATATGGGACTTTTTCGAATATGACAAGGAAAGAGATAAAAGCAAGTGTCTTGTCGTGGAAACAGACGAAATATGCGGCTTGCTTCTCAAGGGGAAAAACCCCACCAATCTAAAAGTCCATTTAAGAAGCTCGCACAGCGCGGCTAATCTCGAGTACCTTAACAAGCTGGCTGCTGTGAGCAGCCCGTCGCCCGCAGAAAGATTAGCAACATCCTCCCGGCCCGGTGGCACGGGGAAGGAGACAACTTTAATGGACTGCTTTCACAGACGACCAAACAGCTGCTGGTTAGTAAATACACAAGAACACCACAAGCGGGAAGATGCACTGGTTAACATGTTTATTGAGACCGGAATATCGACACGGCTGTGTGACTCCAGCGCCTTCAAAGGGTTCTGCACTTTACTCGAACCGAAGTTCAAATCTCCCGGTGCTGCAAGAGTGAATAACGTTTTTGGAGCTAAGATGGAAAAAAGGCAAAGCACAAATTAAAAGAAATGTTAACGGACGTGAGGAAGCTAACCCTCTGTGTGGATGGTTGGAGCAAGAAAGGACTAACAGCATCCTTCTTAGGTGTGTCAGCCTGTTTTTATCATCCACCCCGAGGCCAAGTTTACCATGCTCTGCTGAACCTACACCGAATAGAACATCCACACACAGGGGAGGCTATTGCTCGCTGCATTGATGAGACATTAAATGCATGGGATATATGTGAAGACAAGGTGCTGCTGATTGTGACAGATAACGGCTCCAACATTGTAAAGGCCGTACGGCTGATGCGAGATAGAAGCCGAGAACAAAGAGAGGAGTCCACAGATGGTTCACGGGGTCAACCAGGAGACGCTAGGGAGGACGGCCTGGATGAACTGTGTGTCCAATCTGAGTCAGAGGAGACAGACGAGGAGGATGAGGAGACTGGAGAGACTGGAGACATTGGTAAGTGTTATAGTGCTAAATATGTATTAATAAGATGTCACAATGATCTACAGTAAGCAGCAGTATTGTAAGCTAAGGCCGGCAATAAAAATATAAATATTCTATCATGATATATCACAATAATAACATCACAGTAGAACACATTTAATGTACAAACAAATTAAATAAATGTACTTTGTAATGGCCTGAGTGATATAGCTGAAATATCTTCCATGATAGTGAATTTTATATTGGTTCATATAAATAATTATTGGTTGTAAGTGCTGACTTGTTCAACTGGGAGCAAAGGGCTAAAGTGATAAGGTTAAGGTGAACATCTCAAAACTGAGACAATATTTTAAGGATGACTATTGGTGTTTTCACAAAATATTAGTCTAATGAGATTAATATATGGACCATGTTCTCCACTTCCATTGTTGACGCGGCCGTCCGGAGCTGCGGCCGTAAGGTCTCTGGCGCCTGTCGCGGCGGCAATCCCCGAACCCGGTGGTGGACACCGGAAGTAAGAGATGCCGTCAAGCTGAAGAAGGAGTCCTACCGAGCCTGGCTAGCTCGGCGGACTCCCGAGGCAGCTGACGGGTACCGGCAGGCCAAGCGGACTGCGGCCCGGGCGGTCGCGGAAGCAAAAATTCGGGTCTGGGAAAAGTTCGGGGAGGCCATGGAGGAGGACTACCGGTCGGCCTCGAGGAAATTCTGGCAAACCATCCGGCGCCTCAGGAGGGGGAAGCAGTGCTCCGCCAACACTGTTTACAGTGGAGGAGGGGAGCTGTTGACCTCGACTGGGGACATCGTCGGGCGGTGGAAGGAATACTTCGAGGATCTCCTCAATCCCACTGACACGCCTTCCGTCGAGGAAGCAGAGGCTGGGCATTCAGAGGTTGATTCATTCATCACCCAAGCTGAAGTCACTGAGGTAGTTCGGAAGCTCCTCAGTGGCAAGGCACCGGGGGTGGATGAGATCCGCCCTGAGTACCTCAAGTCTCTGGATGTTGCGGGGCTGTCGTGGCTGACACGCCTCTGCAGCATCGCGTGGCAGTCGGGGACAGTGCCTCTGGACTGGCAGACCGGGGTGGTGGTCCCTCTCTTCAAAAAGGGGGACCGGAGGGTGTGTTCCAACTACCGGGGAATCACACTCCTCAGCCTCCCGGGGAAAGTCTATTCCAGGGAGCTGGAGAGGAGAATTCGGCCGATAGTCGAACCTCGGATTCAAGAGGAACAATGCGGTTTTCGCCCTGGCCGTGGAACGCTGGACCAGCTCTACACCCTCCGCAGGGTGCTCGAGGGCGCATGGGAGTTTGCCCAACCAGTCCACATGTGTTTTGTGGACTTGGAGAAGGCTTTCGACCGTGTCCCACGTGGCATCCTGTGGGGGGTGCTCCGAGAGTATGGGGTCGGAGGCCCTCTGCTGAGGGCTGTACGGTCCCTGTATGACCGGAGCAGGAGCTTGGTTCGCATTGCCGGCAGTAAGTCAGACCTGTTCCCGGTGCGTGTTGGACTCCAGCAGGGCTGCCCTTTGTCACCGGTTCTGTTCATTATTTTTATGGACAGAATTTCTAGGCGCAGCCAAGTGCCGGAGGGGGTACGGTTCGGGAGCCACTTGATTTCATCTCTGCTTTTTGCAGATGATGTGGTCTTGTTGGCTCCCTCGAGCCAGGACCTTCAGCATGCACTGGGGCGGTTTGCAGCCGAGTGTGAAGCAGCTGGGATGAGAATCAGCACCTCTAAGTCTGAGGCCATGGTTCTCGACCGGAAAAAGGTGGCTTGCACCCTCCAGGTCGGGGGAGAGTTCCTGCCTCAAGTGGAGGAGTTCAAGTATCTTGGGGTCTTGTTCACGAGTGAGGGGAGAACGAGGCGCAAGATCGACAGGCGGATTGGTGCGGCGGCCGCAGTAATGCGGTCATTGTATCGGTCCGTCGTGGTGAAGAGGGAGCTGAGCCGAAAGGCAAAGCTCTCGGTTTACCGGTCGATCTACGTTCCCACCCTCACCTATGGTCATGAACTCTGGGTCATGACCGAAAGAACGGGATCCCGGATACAAGCGGCCAAAATGAGTTTCCTCCGCAGGGTGGCGGGGCGCTCCCTTAGAGATAGGGTGAGGAGCTCTGTCACCCGGGAGGAGCTCGGAGTAGAGCCGCTGCTCCTCCACATCGAGAGGAGCCAGCTGAGGTGGCTTGGGCACCTGTATAGGATGCCCCCTGGACGCCTCCCTCGTGAGGTGCTCCGGGCATATCCCACCGGGAGGAGGCCCCGAGGAAGACCCAGGACACGCTGGAGTGACTACGTCACTAGGCTGGCCTGGGAACGCCTTGGAGTCCCCCCGGAAGAGCTGAAGGAGGTGTCCGGTGTTGGACCACACCCAGTGATCATGTGGACTGTTATAAATGTATATGAACATGTCAGGATTATGAATTCCAAGTGAAAGCAAGACTTTGGTTTCCTCCTGGGGCCAGAGTTTTATGACTGGTACTGCCTCTTAGAACAGACTCCCCGGGGGTTTACGACACCTAGGAGGGGGGTCAGACGCAGTATAGCCCCCACAAACCCAGCAGGGTTCCCGCCAGACCTGGAGGAACAAAGGAAAAGACAACGCAAAGGGACAAGGAACGGGGCTTCCGGTCATGGCGCTGAGGTGAGCGGACGTGTTGAACAGGTGCTCCCAGAACGGTCTGCTAAATCTCCTGTATTAGAGCTATTTCAACCGTATTGAGTTTTAAAATAAAGGATGACCAGGGGAAAGACGCGGAAAGATAACAGCAAACCGACCCAGACACAAGACGAAAGTGAGTTAAACCTGACGGGAAAAGTCAACGACAACGCGACTGACGAGCACATGGCGATGGAAGGCCTGGCAGCCAGCATCGGGGCTATTCACAGTGATATCTTAGCCATCCGAGCGGACGTGAAAGAGCAACTAAGCTGCCTTCGAGTTGACCTCTCAGGTGATGTGAAGAGAGATTTAGCTAGTTTCAGGGATGATGTCAATGAAAAACTGAATGAGATTGTGGCCGACGTGAAGGAGACGAGAGATAAAGCGGAGGAGGCGCTGCAGCGTGTATCCGACATGGAGGAATGGACCGCCGCAATGAAGGAGGTGCTGTCGGAGTCTCTGAGTAATCAGGACCAAATTCAAGCCAAGCTGACCGATATGGAGGCACGCTCACGGAGAAATAATATCCGTGTGTACGGGATTCCGGAGGACACGGAGGGAAGCAGTCTGCAGGAGTTTATGGAAAGTTTTATTAAGGCTGAATTGTCGCTTCAGGACACTGAACTTGGCATACAGCGCTGTCACCGCGCACTGGGAGCTAAACTACCGCAAAATGTCAACCCTCGCTCCGTGGTGATTTACTTTTTGGAGTATAAAACCAAAGAGCTGATACTTCACTCTGCGTGGAAAAAGGGGGAGATACGCCTCGGTCAACAGAGGATCTACTTTGATCAGGACTATCCGGCTGAGACCCAAAAAAAGAGGAAAGCGTATGCTCCTATCAGAAAGCTTTTAAAGGAAAAAGGTCTCCGCTTTCATACCCCGCCGCCAGCAAAGCTCAGAGTATTTTTCGACGGTGGTCCCGTTACATATAACAGCGCGGCGGAGGCCATACAGGACATGAGGAAAAGAGGGCTTGCACCGGACGACAACAGCAGCGAAGGGCCCTCCACGTCCACGGCGGCTCCGATGAAAAGGCTGGAAAAATCTTCCTGGCAGACGGTGGTGGCCAAGCGGCGGAACCCGGGCACGCACGGAGAGAGAGCGCGGAAGATACTCAGTGGATTTCGCCGCAACTCCGGGGACGCATCCTCCACGCAGTGATGAACATCACCCAAATATCTGTTTGACATCCCTGCGGTAAGACCGACCAGCACAGTGAACTAAAACGGCATCAGAGCGAAGAAATAATTGACATTATTTAAAAATGGGACACTGTGTTAGGTTAGTCTTTTTACTTTTATTTCCATAACTCCTGACTTTGTCAGCACGAGTGTCACGATGGTTTGCTATTAATAGACTAATACACCAGACCGCGGATCTGGGAGCCGGTTCAACTTAGTCCAGACGTGCACTGAATTTATACTCTTAACTGAGTTATGTCAGACTGCACTGGAGAGACCCTTCATTTTCTGGAGGCCTCCCTCTCCAAACGAACCCCTGTCTTAATGGGTTTTTTTGTTATGGAAGCCCCTTTCTTTGTTTCTTTATTTTTTTCTTTAATTTTCTATATCTGTGTATTTCCAATTTTCAAGTTCTCTGTTACTGTTCTTATGCAAGTTCGAAGGTTAAGGTCACCTTGGGGGTTTATGGTGGAGGAAATAAATTTTCGTTTAAAGATATATGTCTCAACAGGAATATAGATTCATAACACTCAATGTTCATGGGTTGCAGAGTCCAATTAAAAGAGGAAAGATTATCGCCAAAATGAAGAGAGAACAGCAGCACATAATATTCTGGCAAGAAACTCACTTGGTAAAAACAGACCATGAGAAATTAAAAAAAATGGGTTTTAAAAACACATTTTACTCTTCATATGCAAGTGGATCAGCAAGAGGAGTTGCAATACTCATAGCAAATAAAGTAGGATTCCAGCTTTCCAAACAGATCACAGACAAAGAAGGGCGATTTGTCTTGGTGAGGGGAACATTAGACTCAAAGGAGGTAACTCTACTCAACGTTTACAGACCGCCAGGACAAGATAAGAAATTTATCGATAGAATATTTGATCTCATAGCTACAGAAGTTTCTGGTGTCCTGATCTGTGGAGGGGATTGGAATGTACAGTTACATCCCACCCTGGATTCTTCAAACCCATCCAAGAAAATTAACTCTGAGTCACTGTACATTAGGAAAATTATTCAAAGAAATGGCTTGATCGATGTATGGAGGGATTCTCACCCATCTACTAAGCAGTATACCTTTTACTCCCATCCACATGCAGTTTACTCGCGTATTGATTATTTTTTTATGTTTAGAACAGATAGACATAGAGTCCTAAACTGTAGCATCGGTGTCAGGGATGTATCCGACCACTCCGGAGTATATTTGAAATTAAATTTAGATGTTCAACACAAAAATACAATTTGGAGACTCAATACTACTCTGTTAAATGATAAACAATTTGAGAATTTTATTGTGAAAGAAATTAAGGACTATGCAGAATTAAATAATAATTCAGAGGTGTCCCCAAGTATTTTATGGGACGCTGCAAAAGCAGTACTGCGTGGAAAAATGATCATGTGGGCATCGCGAAAGAAAAAAGAAAAACTTAAACAACTCAATGACCTGATAAGGAGACTAGGGACACTGGAACAGAAGCATATAGAAACTAATGACCCGGCCCTACAAGAACAAATATCGCTTATAAAATCGGAACTAAATAAAAAACTTGATGATAAGATAGAACTCAAGCTGAAGTATGTTAAACAAACATATTATGAAAATGGACCCCGAGCAAAAAAAATATTGGCCTGGAGATTGAGAAAGCAACAGTCTGAAAGATCTATTTCCAGTATTAAAGACCCTGACACTACTCAGATATATCTCAGGCCAGAGGAAATACAAAAAACATTTGAAGGATACCACAAGAAATTATACTCTCAACCCAAATTAGCAGAGCCCTCTACAATACAGCTTTTTCTAGACTCTCTAGATTTACCATCCATTAGCACAGAACAAAATAAGCAGATAACCACAGTTATAACACAAAAAGAGATTAATGAGGCCATTTCAAAATTGAAAACGAGCAAAGCACCAGGGGGCGACGGACTACCGGCAGAGTGGTATAAGACTTTTAGGGACTCTCTAACACCTTTGTTATTAAATTGTTTTAATTATGTGCTTGGGGGGGGTGAGGCTCCACCATCCTGGAAACAAGCCATAATATCGGTAATACCAAAACCAGGAAAAGATAAGACAGAGTGTAGCTCATACAGACCAATTTCTGTTTTAAATACAGATTATAAAATTTTCACCTCGATAATTGTTAGGAGGCTAGAAAATATTATCCCGGACTTGATCGACCCAGATCAGACCGGGTTCACTAAAAATAGACGCACACAGGACAACACGAGGCGGGCATTACATCTTATAGATATCATGAGCAGAAGTAACATGAAGTCCTTGGCTATTAGTTTTGATGCTGAAAAAGCTTTCGATTCCGTAAGATTTGAATTCCTATATTTGACTCTACAGCGATTCGGCTTTAACGACACAATTATAAAATGTATTAAATCCTTATACAATTCACCAGTGGCCCGGATTAAAATAAACGGCAGTCTGTCAAGCACAATCTCTCTAGAACGCGGATGCCGACAAGGCTGTCCTCTGAGTCCTGTTCTATTTGCTTTATTTATTGAACCACTTGCCCAAAAAATCAGAGAAGACCCGGAAATTAGGGGAATTTCAGTTCAGGGAAGAGAATATAAAACATGTCTGTACGCTGATGACATCCTGGTGACTCTGTCTGAACCTGATACAAGTCTGCCTAACCTCATGTCATGTCTCGACCAATATGGTCTCTATTCAGGATATAAACTAAACATAGAGAAAACTCAGACCCTCTCCTTAAATTATTCACCCCGAACAGACATACATAAAATGTTCAAATTTAAATGGAAAACTAAATCCATGAAATATTTAGGTGTTAATATCACTAAAACCTTAAAAGATGTATACGATGCAAATTATGGTATTATCACAAATAAAATTAAAAGTGATTTGGATAGATGGGCCCCACTGACACTTGACCTGCATAACCGAATAGAAACCATAAAGATGATTATTCTACCTAAACTCTTGTTCCTTTTCCAATCCTTACCTGTGGAGGTTCCAACTAAACAGTTTAATGAATGGAATCGGATAATATCTAGGTTTATATGGCAGAATAAGAAACCAAGGGTCCGCTATAAAACTTTGCACCTGCCAAAAGATGAAGGAGGGTTGTCACTCCCATGCTTGGAGAGCTATTACAAGGCAGCACAACTGCAATACGCCATCTACTGGTGTGATGAGAACTGCGATGCAAAATGGAAGGAACTAGAGCTGAGCCGACTTGATATCCCTCTTCAATCTCTACTAGGTGATAAAAGCCTCAAAAACAAATACTCAAGCTATTTAAGTGACCTTACAAAAGTTCCTCTTAACATCTGGTTCAAAGAGGTTAGTAATTTGCACTTGGAGAGGAAATCAAGGCTACTAAGGTGGGTCGAACATGACAAGGATTTTAAACCAGCACAAATTGATTTGAGATTTAAGGAAATGACCCGAAAAGGCATCACTTCGTATTGTGTAATCTCATCTGATACAGGTCTGGAAAGTTTTCGACAAATGCAGGAAAAATATGATTTAGACAAGCGGGACTTTTATAGATATTTACAGCTTAGGCATCATTTTGATAAAAATGTCAAAACAATCAGGTGATTCTGACACGGACCTTATTAGCACGATTACTGAAGCCTACAAGGGTAAAATCATTAAGAAAGTGGTTTCTAGAATATATTCATGCCTGCAATCCTCCAAAGCAAAGTCAACATTCTATGTTAAATGTATGTGGGAGAAGGAAGCAAAAATAACACTGTCAGAAGGCGAATGGTTGAATATATGTCGAATTAACTCCTCCACTACCAGTTCAGGGCAGTGGAGGGAATTTGCATGGAAGAACATAATCAGGTATTTCATAACCCCGAGAAGGACATATCTACAAGGTGGCAGAACTGAATCTGGATACTGTTGGAGACAATGCAATAATTCGATGGCTGACCACAGTCATATCTTTTGGTGTTGCCCAGTGATCCAACCTTACTGGCTGGATGTAGCCAGAGAGATAAAATCAATTCTTGGCTTTGGAATTGAGTATAGCTTGAAATCTGTTTATCTGTGTAATTTACCAACTGATCTCAACCCCCAGGATGTATACCTTTTGAAAATATTGCTTATAGCCAGCAAAAAGTCACTAACAAGGAAGTGGTTTAAGAGGGAGCCGCCGACAGTGAGAGAGTGGATAGCCACTGTGGAGGAAATACGTGAAATGGAATTGCTGACCTTCTCCCTACGACTATGTAGTGATAAGGCCCAGAAATACTGGGGGAAATGGCTAAAGTATATGGGTGAGAGACCGTTATAGAGCAACTACCCCAGTGTTTAATTTGTTTAATTTGTTTAATTTGTATACTATGATGGATGTTTATTGTTACTTAATATCTTGGACTGATCAGAAATCACATCAGCATTGGAAATTTCCTTGTTGATATTATTACCCACGATTGTTTTATCAACTTTGTTCCCCTGACTGTTTTTTACCATACGGATTTTTCTGACAAGACACCATCCCTATTCTGCATATTGGATGGACTTACTGTACACTGGAGGAACTCGCACCCAGGGCTGGCTGCCCTCTCCTCTCACACCCAGGAACTATAGTAACCCTTTATTACCGAGAGCAATATCTGTTTTTTGGTTGTTGTTTTTTTTGATACACCATAATACACCCCCTTCGGTGACCTGTATGTTCTGTGCTGTTTGATTTCTGTCATGTTTTTTTTTTTTCAGCACATAAAATTCTGTATTATAAAACTAAGAAAAATAAAAAGTTAAAAAAAAAAAAAATAAAAAAAAAAAAAAAGGGACAAGGAACAGACTGCCTGGGGTTACGACACCAGGGGGGGTTCAGATGAAATGGAGCCCCCAGGAAGCGAGCCCTGAAGGGGGGGACTGTCCCTCACAGTAAAACCGCCCCCAAGCCCAAAAGCGGGAAGCACCCAATCACTTGCCAGGGGTGGTGACGTCACGCAGCCCGCGGAACTCAAACTCCCGTCCTTGCCCAGTGCTCACTCTCTCTCCTTCAGCCAGCGGACCGAACGGACGTTCCTGCAGGAGGGAGCCGTTCCGGACCTGCATTAACAGGGCGGGCGTAAAATCCGATACCAGAGCGCGGCGCTCTCAACTCTCTCTGTTAACTCCTTTCTTCCTTTGAGCACTTTCCCCACACCAGGGACCGTGCCGTCCAGGATGACTGCTCCGCCAGAACCCGCCGTAGAAGCTCCAGCCTTGGACCCGCAAACCCCTCCCGCAGCCCGGCGACACACACGGGACGTGAGCCGACGTTCCGAGGGAGGAACCGGCCCCCCGTGCGCAACGAGGCCGGTGTTGAGGCCGCGGTCAGGACCAGAGAGCCGGCGTGAGGCGCCGCTGCAGCAACTGTTGCCCTTTTCTTTTTGAAGTAGGAGCAGGACAGAGACTGAGGGACCGCTCGCTATCGGAGCATCCCCGCCAGAAGCGATCGGCGGTGGGGTCAAGTCTCCGACACCGGGAACCCCCCGGCAGGAACCCGGTCACCACCGACAGAGCCCGCAGCCCAGATCCAGAATCCAGTGTTTGGTGGTGTTTGGGCGATCAGTCAGTTAGAAAGGTGTAAAGCTGAACTTATGTTTAATGAGATTACTGTATGCTTATTACTGTACGTTATCATTATTGTGTTCTTTATCATCTTTTTTTTTTTTAAATATTTTTATCCCGTTTTTTTTTCCCATTTTTACCACCCCGTGCTCCTACCTAAGTGACAGTCCTGGGCATTGCCATCCTCTACCAACCCCGGGAGGGCCCTGCACTGAGCTCAGGTCTCCTCCTTAACCTGAGGAGTGAGCAGGCCGCATCTTTTCACCAGACAGGGTGGGGCTTCTCCGGCCGGACGTAGCGCGTGGAAGGATCACGTTATTCCGGCGGGATCCTCCCCACCCCATCTGGCGCCCCGGTTGGCCAGAGGGGGCATGTATAGCCCAGGACTGTGTGCATGTTTTTGTGAGGGTAACTCCCATTAGCTACCCAAGGGAACACGGGGAGAACATGCAAACCCTTTCGCCAACCCCACCCATGGTGTGGGCGCTGAAGTCATGGGGGAACTAACACGCACTTCAGCACCCACAGCGTCCCCCGGCGGGAATCGAACCCAGGACCTTCTTGCTGTGAGACGGCTGCACTACCAGCTGCGCCACCGTGCCCCTCTTTATCATCTTTATTATTATCACATTTGATTCTTTTCTTTTCTTTTCATTCCATGCATTTAACTTTCATTTCATTTCTATTGATTGTTGTTTTTCTAGTTAGTTAATGGTTTTATGATACTTAAGATTCTGCCATCGGGATTTATTGGGTATTTGTTTATCATCTTTGATACCCGTATGTAAATAAATTCTGATTGATTTTTAATGAGTGGTTGTTGTTATTTCATGCAAGATTTGGTCACAAATTGATTTGTTTAAGCAGAGCCTAGTGTTCGGATATCACGCCTTCAACTGTTATCCTGTAAGTGATAGTAGGATTTGCTGTTATGCCGGATAATTCAAATCAGTCTCATATGAGACTGATTTTCTGCTGTTTAGTTATCATTTTCCCCCGGAGTAAGGCCCCGGGGGTGGTGCCCCGACGAGAATTATTATCATTTTGATAATTCAATTTGATAAATAGTCAACTTTATTAATTATTAATAATTATTAATGATATTCATTAATAGCCTTCGATAACTGATCAGCTTAGCTACCTGAGTTGCACAACACCGGGGAGAGGGAAGTCTGGGGATCCCTACTCCGACTGCTGCCCCCGCGACCCGGACTCGGATAATGCGGTGGACAATGGATGGATGGATGGAGATTAAAATATTAATGAGAAAAAAAGTATCATCCATGCTCTAAAACCAAGGGTTACCACAGAAAAGTCCTAATTCATAAATAATTATTTATTAAACTGCACTATTCTTTTGTGTGTTTAACATTTGATGATAATACATTATTTGTTTTTCTGTTCTCTCTGTTTGCTTTGCTAAGAGCTTGAGCTGCCAGATGATGTGGAGAACAAGTTCCAGAGGATGCCATGCCTGGCCCACACCCTTCAACTCACCCTGAAAGATGCTATGAAGCACCCAAATGCTGAATCGCTTATATCAAGAGCAAGAAAGCTGGTACATACTGTGAGGAAATCATCTGTGGCAAATGAGGCATTGATCAAAAAGTGTGGCAAAACTCTGGTCCGAGATTGTAGCACACGCTGGAACAGCACTTTTGATATGCTGAGAAGACTACTGGAGATCAGAACGGAAGTAAACCAAGTACTGGAGGAGTTGGGCATGGACACACTTCTCACAAGCGATTGGGCTAAGATGGAGAACCTGGTCAAGCTACTTGAGCCCTTTGCCATTCCCACAGACCAGCTTCAGAGTGACAGCCAGTCACTCTCACAGGTAGTGCCATGTCGGCTCAACCTGGAGGCACATCTACAGATGACTACAGCTCCTGGGAAACAGTTAGCTCAAGTCCTGCTGAAATCCTTGCGAGATCGTTTCGCAGCCATTCTTAGCCCTGATTACCCACAGTTTGATGCCACACCAGCAGCAGCCTGCCTGTTGGATCCAAGTGTTTCACTGATTCTTCAAACAGCAGATATGGTGCCACTGAGGAGGGCAGCACAGTCCTTAGTGGAGAACCTGGCAGCACAGTATAACCCAGCCACTACTCCTCAAGATACTGTCACTGCCACTCAAACTGCAGCAGACTCTCCTCCTACTGTCCTGCAGAAATAGCGCTTCCTTGCATCTCGTATGGAGGTCCATGTGTCATCGACAAATCAGCATGATCATTTGACAGACAGTGTGTTGACTGAAATGAAGAGGTATGTTGATAATGTTAAACAGGGTGTGTGCAATGAGACACCATTGCAATTCTGGAGATCAAGAGAGACTGTCCATCCAAAACTGGCCCCTGTGGCACTGGATCTCGTTAGTGCCCCTGCCTCACAAGCCTTTGTGGAGCGCATCTTCTCTGTGTGCGGACTCTTGTCATCTGGACTGAGAAACAGAGCAACCACATCTCTGGAGCAACGTGTTTTCCTCAAAATCAACAAAAAATTGTTGCTTGACTGAACTACACTCATCTCTCACACACACACACACACACACACACACACACACACACACACACACAAACTGTCTCATCTGATGTTTTGAGATTTTTTTCATTTGGTTTGATTCAGATTGTTCAAACCTTATTCGGCTGTTCAGAGTGAACGTCTTTGTTGGTTTGTCTGTGTGGTTACAAGATGTGTCTCAGTGACACACACAATGTTCATTTGCAATGCACTTTATATGTATTCATTAAGGGAGTAATTAAAATAAAAAATAAGTGATTGTTAACTCACCCCTTTTGTATCTTTTGTTGAATTTTATTATACATTACATTACAGGAATGTCTCAGAAAATTTGAATATTGTGATAAAGTTCTTTATTTTCTGTTTAAGATTAAGATTCCCAGAATATTCTAATTTTTTTGAGATAGGATATTTGAGTTTTCTTAAGCTGTAAGCCATGACCAGCAATATTAAAATAATAAAAGGCTTGCAATATTTCAGTTGATTTGTAATGAATCCAGAATGTATGACATTTTTGTTTTTGTAATTGCATTACAGAAAATCACAATATTTTTTTGAAAATATAAAAACTAATAAAAACTAGCAAACCCACACTAAAAACTAATTAAAACTAACTGAATTGAAGGAGAAAAAGTCAAAACGAAATAAAACTAAACTAAAATGAAAAATTCAAAACTATTATAACCCTGGTCTGACGGCCCCCCGACCAATCGGTGGCCTGTTGTGTGAAGACAATAGATACCGCCGACTCAGCCCGCTTAGAACCTCGGCAGAATAGATACAGAAAAAGTATCAACTCGGCACGCCTCCACCTGCCTCGGCCCGTAGTGGAGGAAGTGCTAAACCGGGGTGTGGCAAGTCGAGTCGCGCTGAGTAAGTAGTAGTGTAAAAGCGCCATTAGAAACGCAGAAGTAAAATGTGCAATAAATCTTTCATCTACCTGGTAAATGTCCTGTATTCAACGTTGAATGCAACTCAGGGTCTTCAGCTATAAAAGGACATTGTACACCATTGTACTTTGTATGTTTTTGTATTATATGTACATTATTGTTATTGCACTATATGTTGATTGTTTTTTGTATAGTTATTTACTTATATACTATAGTACTATATACTTGCCTGACTTTGGGAGAATGCAAAAGAATTCCAATGTACCGGTGACCTATTGTGTACCTATTCTGTTCTATTCTATTCTATTCTATTCTATTACAGTTTTTTCTGAAAGCTTAGGCGCTAATCATGTTCTTGTAGCACAATTTCTTTTTTTTTTAATTCAAGATCTTTTTATTAAAATTTTCACAAGGTAAAAAAGGAAAAGGTGAAATGCTGAATGTCAATTACAAACATTTTGATTAGGCATGGGCATGTTGATCATAGCATACACCAGTGTGCAAAATATAAAAAAAACAATTAAGCAGTATGAAAAGATATAAAATAGTAACAAAAACAAACTACAGATCAAACTAATCCCTCCCATGTGTGCCAGATTACTAATCACAATATGAGGTCATTCTAACATCAAAAGCCTGCACTAGGAATACAAAAGAAATATGAAGTATAGTTCACAGGGTCTGGAAAGCTTCTAGAAAAGGTCCCCACACTTTCTGGAACTTATTTGATTGCTGAAGCGAGTATCTAATTTTCTCCAGTTTTAAGCAGGACATGATGTCTTCCAGCCATTGTGCACGAGTAGGAGGGAAGGGATCCTTCCACCTGAACAGAATTGCCCGACGAGCCAAAAGGGAGGCAAAAGACAAAGTGTGCCCCTGTGCAGTGGTTAACTTCCTTCCTCCCTCCATGACCCCAAACAGGGCAGTCAGAGGGTTTGGTTCTAATCTGATTTTAAGCACCAGAGAGAGAGTATGAAATACTTCCATCCAGTACTTGTTTAGACATGGGCAGGACCAGTACATGTGGATGAGAGAGGCTTCTGCTACTTTACATCGTACACAGTATGGACTAATATCTGGGTACATGGAGGATAACTTTGCTTTAGAAATATGAGCCCTGTGTACCACTTTAAACTGAATTAAGCAGTGACGTGCGCACAGGGAGGTTGTATTAACCAGTTTAAGTATGGACTCCCAGGTATCCTCTGATAAGGGAAGCCCTAAGTCCTGCTCCCATGCTGCTTTGAGTATATCTGTAGGGGCACTTCTAAGATCCAGCAACATGCCATAGAAAGACGAAATGAGCCCCTTTTTGAATGGGTCTGTGGCAAGAACTTTGTCAACTGTGGTCAAGCCTATCGATGCACCAGGGCTGGGTGTCTGGGAACGAACAAAATGTCTAGCCTGAAGATACCTAAAGAAATGTGATTTTGGAAGGCTGAATTTACTACTTAACTGCTCAAAAGATGCCACGGTGCCATCTATGAACATATCTCCAAAACGAATCATACCCCTCCTGTGCCATTCCTGGAAGGTGGGGTCCTCAAGGGATGGTTTGAAAAAGTGATTTGATGCAATGGGGCTAAGAAGAGAGAAGCTGTGAAAGCCAAAAAACTTCCTAAATTGGGCCCAAATTCTAAGAGAGTGTTTAACCACTGGGTTTTTGATTGATTTAAGTGAAGGAAGTGGAAGTGAGGAGCCGAGTAGGGCAGGAATTGACAGGTCATCAGTTGGATGTAACTCCATCGCCACCCAGTCAGGGCGGTCAGCGCCGTCGCAGTAGAAGGACCCTCCCCCTCTCGGAGCCAGTGCATCAAGCTCCTTTTAGGGTGGAGGATGTACGTCGGCAGCTGGGCCGATGTAAACCTGGCAAGGCCCCAGGGCCAGACGGTATCCAGGGGCGGGTGCTGAAGGAGTGTGCCACGGAGCTCGCCCCCATCATGCACTCCCTCTTCTCGGAGTCCTACAGGACGGCCACAGTACCTACCCTGTGGAAAACATCCATCATCCCAGTGCCCAAGAAACCCCGCCCCTCAGAGCCCAACCACTACCGTCCAGTTGCACTAACCTCAATTCCGATGAAATGCCTGGAGAAACTGGTTCTTGACATCATCCTCCCATCTGTTGAACAACACTTGGATCCATGCCAGTTTGCATACAAAGTGAGGAGGGGAACAGAGGATGCTGTGGCATGCCTCCTTCATTCACTCCTCCAACACCTTGAAACCCCCGGTAATTTCGCCAGACTTCTCTTCATCGACTTCAGCTCCGCCTTCAACACCGTCCAGCGCCACCTGATGATCAGGAAACTCCATCACCTGAACATCCCATCACTCCTCATCCACTGGGTTCACAGTTTTCTCAGCAACAGACCACAATCCACCAGAGTGGGCAGCGTGACATCATCATACGCCATCACCAACACCGGTTCCCCACAGGGCTGTGTGCTGAGCCCGTTCCTGTTTACCCTCTACACTAATGACTGCATCAGCCCCTCACCCACAAACACATATCTCAAATACTCAGATGACACTGTCGTAGTTGGACTTTTAGACACTTCACTCACAGAATACCAGAACTCCATTTCTCACCTCACACAGTGGTGCTCTGACAACATCGGCGTCGCCAGACAGATTTTACTGGGGCACTTGCCCCAGTATTGATCTGCAGTGCCCCAGTAAAAATTTCACCAGTAAAAAATTAATTTCGGAGTTTTAACTCCACATAGCATACACCAGTGTTGTGCATGAACGCGTTCAATAATCCTTCTTATTTCACCAGCGGGCGGCACGCATATTTAAAATGCTCGACGAGCCCGGTGCAGTCTTTACGAATGAAGGCTGATTTATGGTTCCGCGTCACACCAACGCGGAACCTACGGCGTAGGGTACGCGGCGTGCGGACCGTATGGTTCGAGTCGGCACGTACCTTACGCCGTAGTCGTCGCCGTCGATTTAACGCGGAACCATAAATCAGCCTTGACAGGTGAAGAGAGACGTTGCAGACGCAGCGTCAGCGAGCCGTCAGATGATGATCAGTTTATCATTATCTGCAGGAATTTTACACATCGTCTCCCAAAGAGTCTGACGGTAGGAAACTAACCTTTCTGTGAAGATTATGTCCACCTGCGCCGAGAAAACAAGTCCTAACGTCTGCCTCGTCAACTTCAAATTGTAAACGTCATGTGGAGTTAAAGCATCCGTCCAGTGTGAGAAAATATCTACGAGTCCTTAACAATCAAAAAAGTTCCCAGAAAGACCAAGAGGTCTGATTTCCCAGTAACAGGTAGACAAATTAATAATGTACCACAATGTTGGAGATTTACAGCCTCTGAATAAAGTTGAAACGCCACTCGGACAATACATGATTGTATTCAGCAGGGGTCTCCAACCCTGTCCTGCATGTTCTACATGTTTCCTTGCATCATCACACCTGATTCTAATTAATGGTCCTAATTAGCTTGTCATCAAGGTCTTGACACTTCTGTTGATGACACAGCCACTTGTATCACGGTGTGCTGAAGCAGGGAAACATCTAAGACATGCAGGACAGGGGTGCCTCTAGGACCAGGGTTGGGAAACACTGATTTAAAGCACCATTTCAGCTTTTTTATTATAAATAAGTGCTAAAAATTTTTTGATGAATGAATTCTCTGTGCCCCAGCTGTGCCCCAGTACAGTCTTAAGTCTAGTGACGCCCCTGTCTGACAACCATCTGCACCTCAATGTGTCCAAAACCAAAGAACTGGTCATCACCTCCCCAAGCACAAGCAAGTCAACTCCCCTCCTCACCCACAACCCCATCAGCATCAACGGAGAAGCCGTAGAGGTGATAGATACTTTCAGATACCTGGGACTCATTATAGACAATAAACTCACCTTTGAATCACACATCCACGACATCCATAAACGCAGCCAACAAAGACTTTCTGCCATCAGAAAACTGAGAGCCCTCTCAGTGGCCCCCCACCTCCTACTGTTACTGTACAAGAGCATAATTCAGCCCATCCTCCTCTACTGCTCCTCCTGTTTCTTCAACATGTTGTCATCCCCCAACACAAAAAGACTGACACAAATCACTCACAGAGCTGCCAAAATCATTGGCCTCCCCACCCCCATCCTCTCTGACCTCAACACCATAGCCATAACACGCAGAGCACTCACCATCACCCAGGACCCCAGTCACCCCCTAAACCCGTACTTTGTGCTGCTTCCATCTGGCCGCCGGTACAGGTCCCTCACCTGGAAGAGGGTCAAGTTCAGCCGAAGCTTCGTCCCCTCTGCTATAACAGAACTAAATAGATTGCGTCGCTAAATGTGTGTTCCTGTTTAATGTGTATGGGTGGGTGATGTAATGTATGTATTTATGTATCTTGAGGTTGTGTGTGGCGTACGGGGGTGAAAACAAGTTTCCTTGTAAAGGACAAATAAAGCTGAATCTGAATCTGAATCTGAAGGCAGCGCAGTTTAGCAGCCCAATAATAATAACGAAAGTTTGGGAGGGCCAGACCACCTGCAGACTTTATTTTTTGAAGGTGAGTCTTGTTCAAACGTGGCCGTTTACCCCGCCATAGGTATGAAGATATAACTGAGTCAAGGGACTGAAAAAAAGAACCAGGAATAAAGAGTGGTAAGGTCTGGAAAAGGTACAAAAATTTAGGTAAAATGGTCATTTTAACTGAATTGATGCGACCCACAAGAGACATTGACAGGGGTGACCATTGTGTAAGGATTTGTTTGGTCTCATTTAACAATGAGATAAGATTCTCTTGGAGCAGGTCTTTGTGTTTCCTTGTCACAGATATGCCTAAATAGGAGAATTTGTCATTTACGATTTAAAGGGAAAATTGGAAAGGTCTAAAGCATGCGATTCGAGATTGGTAGGGAAAAGCTCACTTTTGCTGAGATTCAGTTTGTAGCCTGAGAGTTTCCCAAACTGACCGAGAAGCGACAGCGCAGGGGGTAATGAGGCCAGAGGGTGAGAGATGAAAAGCAAGAGGTCATCGGCATAAAGCGAGACCTTATGTTCCCTGCCACCTCTCCAGATACCGGACACATCCTCACAAGATCGGAGCGCTGCGGCAAGCGGCTCGATAGCCATGTCAAAAAGCATGGGACTAAGGGGGCACCCCTGACGGGTTCCACGATGCAGATTAAATGGTTTTGACCGTTGAGAGTTAGTACGAATTGAGGCTGTTGGGTACAAATAGAGAAGTTTAATCCACAGAGCAAAGTTCGGACCAAAACCAAACCTGTCCAGCACAGCAAAGAGATAATCTCATTCGACGCGGTCGAATGCTTTCTCCGCATCCAGAGAGACAACGCATTCAGGGATATCCTCAGAGGCAGAGTAGATAATATTGAACAGTCGCCTTGTGTTGAAGTAAGACTGCCTACCTTTAATGAAGCCAGTTTGGTCTTCAGATATAATTGTGGGGAGGGCATTCTCCAGCCTATGGGCTAGGACTTTAGCTAAGATTTTAGCATCTGTGTTTAAGAGGGAGATGGGCCTGTAGGAGGCGCATTCAGTAGGGTCCTTCCCTTTTTTAGCTATGAGGGTGATACAGGCCTATGAAAATGAAAGAGGGAGGGAACCGTGGCTGAAGGATTCTGAAAGAACTGTAGATAGCAATGGGGAAAGCAGAGTAGAACATTTCTTTAGAAATTCCGCCGGGAAGCCATCAGGGCCAGGACATTTACCCGACTGCAGTGAAGAACTGGCTCGAGTTATCTCCATCAGGGATATCGGTTCTTCTAATGTCTTCCTTAGATCTGGTGAAAGACTGGGAACACTAAGACTATTTAAAAAGTCTGCCATCTCATCTCGATCAGTCTGAGATTCCGAGGTGTATAGCTGGGTATAAAAGTCCCTGAATGCTTCATTTATGAGTAAGTGATCTGTAGTTACATGGCCATTTGGTAATCGAATCTTAGAAATATTTTGTTTAGCCTTAGAGCCTTTAAGTTGGTTGGCTAATAATTTGTCAGATTTGTCTCCATAAACATAAAACCTGGTTTTACTTTTCAGAAGTGACTGTTCAATTGGGTGAGTGGTAAGCAGGTCAAATTTAGTTTTAAGTTCTAGCCGCTTTTTGTAAAGATCTGGGGATTTAGTCCGAGAATATTCTTCATCGACCTCTTTGATTTGGCGGGCAAGGTCTGATCGCTCCCTATAAGATTTTTGCCTCACCCTAGCAGTGTAGGATATAATCTGTCCCCGGAGATAAGCCTTGAGGGAATCCCAGACAATTAGACTAGACATTCCTGGAGTCATATTCGTGGATAGGAAAAAGGCTATTTCCGTTTCCATTGATTTAACAAAATTTCTGTCCAACAGCAGAGTTGAATTGAATCGCCACTGTCTGTCTCTCTGAGGTAGGTCAGGAAGGGACATGGTTAGGACCACAGGAGCGTGGTCGGAAATGACAATGCTCTGATAAGCACAGGAATGAACCAGGGGAATCAGTTGATTATCAATAAAAAAATAATCAATCCTCGAGTATGTGTGGTGCACTTGTGAGAAAAAGGAGTATTCTCTGTCACATGGATGTAAAGAACGCCACACATCACAAACACCGTAGTCAGAAAGGAACGCCTGAATAAGACGGGCTGACTTACTTGCTGTGCCGGGGTTGGTAGAGGATCGGTCTAGGACTGGGTCGAGCCAGCAATTAAAATCACCACCAAGTATGAGAGAATATGTATTAAGGTCAGGGAGTCGTTCAAAAAAGACTGCATCATCTGAATTAGGGGCATAAACGTTCACAAGTACGACCAATGTATTGAATAATTTCCCAGAAACGATCACGTAGCGACCAAACTTGTCAGAAATCACATTGTGCTGCTCAAATGAAACATCCTGACTGATCAGAACTGAAACTCCTCGGGCCTTAGCTTGAAAGGAGGAGTGAAATCCCTGCCCTGACCACCTCGGGAACAGGCGGCTATTATCAGAACTGCGAATATGAGTTTCTTGTAGAAAGGTGTTTTAGATGTGAGAAGATCCTCTTCCTTTTAACAGGGTGATTCAGACCCTTAACATTCCAGCTCACCAGCTTCAAGTATCTACTCATAATATCTAAGAAGAAAAATTAGGAGGTGTGCACAATGACCTAGGCAAAAAAAAGAAAACGGAAAGGAGGTTGAATGTGACCCACATTAAGTAATGAGTTGAAAAGAGTTAATGCAAAGTTTCTGGCAGTGACATATCCCCCCGACCCACCCACCCCAACCAAGACAGCTGCTATAGAAAAATAAAAAAAAGCAGCAAGCTCTTCAAAACAAACAAAGTGCAATAACGCATCTTCCTGTCCTACACACTAATAGCTTTTGCTCCCGTATCATGGGTGTATACATATTAGCACCTTAAAACGTGTAGATATAAATAAAAAAAAGAAATACCCTCTCAAATCTTGACCTGGAAGTCCCGATATGAGCCCAGAAATATTTGTACAAAAATGTAAAATATAAAACCTCCGACCTAAGCAGCGTAACAGTAAGGTTAACAGCTTACAATTATTACAAAACTTGTAGGTAAATCGGAAAAGCTTTTATTTTTTCTTTTTTTTTTTCTTTTTTTTTTTCTCTCCCTCTTCACCACTTATTTTTCCCCTTTTTTCCCCCTTCCCTCAAATAGCCAAAAAGAACTGCAAATTAATAATATTTGCAAAGGGGCAGTCAAACTAACAACAGAGAGAATAATGTTCTAAACACACTAACCCCGAAAAGATTTCAGGCAAAAAAAAAGACTGAAAAAAACAGTTGTCGCGGGGGTACTCACCCTCCCCTCAGGAATAATAAAATGACTCACGTCAAAAAAAGAGAGAGAAAAAAAAAGTCAGTGAGCGTCAGTGAGCCACACCGGGCTGCAGGGCGGAGCCGTAACAGCTTCCAACAGTCCCGTTACGGCGGGTTTGAAGATTTGCTGCGACTCGTGATGAATTTGCGCGCCTCATCCACGGAGCCGATCCACTTCCTGGCCCCCCCGGACAGCGTGAGCCGGAGCCGGGCGGGGAAGAGCAGAGCCGGCTTCAGACCCACGTGATAGAGCTCCGACATGACTCCGCTGTATTCCGCTCGTTGGCTGGCAACTTCGGGGCTGTAATCCTCCAAGACCCGGATGGGGTGGCCGCGATATTCCAGCTTTCCTCTCCGCCGCGCCTCCCTCACGAGGAGATCCTTCGTCTGGTACCGGTGAAGGCGCAGGATGACCGGACGCGGTCTCTGTCCCGGGGCCGGCTTGGCGGCGAGAGAACGGTGCGCTCTGTCTATCTCTGGCGGTGACGGCAGCGTATTGTTCCCGAACACCTCACACAGCAGCCTGGAGAAGAAAGCCGCAGGAGACCCGCGCTCGGTCGACTCCGGTAAACCCAGGATCCGGAGGTTCTGCCTTCTGCTTCGGCTCTCCAAATCCACCACCTTAGCCTTTAGCCGAGCATTATCATCCCGTAGAGTCGAGCAGATGCCTTCAAGGTCCGTAACTCGCTGGCTGAGGTCTTCTGTGGCGAGTTCAAGGGACGAAACCCGTTGGCCATGGTCCTCGACCACGAGCCGCGTTTGGTCGAGTTTGGAGTCGAGCTGACTGAAAGTATTTTTGAACTCGGCGGCCAGGGCAGCTCGGTGTTCCTCCAGCAGCGTGGTAATGGCCGCCAGGGTTAAGACAGCGCCAGCATCGTCCTTTTTGCCCGACTTGGCGCTCTTCGAAGCCATCTCGGAGGTAAGTGGGCTCGTTCGAGACAAAAAAAAAGAAAAACAACAACAGGGAATCCTTTTTAAAGGAAAAAGTTTGAAGGTTTGAGGGCTTGGTGGTTTAAAAAGTTTGGCACTCACGGGAGCACTCGCGAAACAGGTCTACTCCATCTGCTCACCAACCGGAAGCCGTAGCACAATTTCTAAACTATTAATACATATAGCAAAACCACTCACTGAGTTAGCCAAACTAAAAGCACAAATACTGCTTTGCACTCAGTTTGTAATTTTGTAACACACACTTTGCAAAACTGTAGGCACAATTCGCTGCTTACACTCAATTGCCAAATTTCCAAAACACTCCTAGCAAAATTATACACATGTATGGCTATTATTTACACTATTTTGCCAACTGTCTGGAACACTTTCACATGTGAAAACAATTTTAGAGAATTAGTTCACTTTGCAATCAGCCTAAGCACTATGATAAGCCACAGGTAAGCTGTCTGTGTGGAGTACAATGGAAGGAGCAAGAAGAGTAAGAATCAGAGGAGGCCGAGGAAGAGGACGTGGAGGTGAAGAAGCGAGAGGTTTAGAGGAATTTAGAGGAAGAGGACAAGGAGGAGCAAGAGGAGGACGAGGAGGAGGAAGAGGAAGGGCCAGAGCAGACCCGATATGTCATCATATGGGACAATGTTAGTTTCCATAGGGCTGCTTTGGTCCGCAACTGGTTTACCCATCACCCACTCTTCATGGCACTCAACCTCCCCCCATACTCTCCATTCTTAGTGTAAATCCGATTGAAGAGTTCTTTTCTGCCTGGCGCTGGAAAGCCCACGACCGCTATCCCCATCAACACGCAGCCCTTTTACAAGCAATGGAGGAGGCATGTGGAGATATTGAGCAGGCATCATGTCAGGCCTGGATACGGCATGCAAGGAGGTATTTTCCCCGGTGCCTTGGACTGGAGGACATCGCATGCGATGTGGATGAGATTTTGTGGCCGGACCCAGAGAGACGGCATGATGTAGGCTGATTGTCTTTTTTTTGTGAATGTATTATTTTGTGTTTTGTGCTGTGTCTTTGTTTTGACGAGTGTGAATAAACACCAATACTTGAAGTTTGGATCCCTGTGTGTTTACAGAACTATGACAAAAGTATGACCTCAAACTGACCTAGCCTACCTTGTGCACAGAAAAAGCAAAAGCCAGATGTGTTTTGTATTCATACCATCAGTGTGTAGTTGGCACATTATGTGCTTAGTAAATTATGGCATGTGTTTACTGTCTAATATGAAAACACCATTTTTACTAAGGTGTGTAGAGTTAATCAAGCTGTGTTTGCTTTTGCAAGACAACTATAACGTTTTGATAATTTGGTGAAAGGTTTTCTCATTTGTGTGTAGAGTTTAGCAAAAATAGCCAATGTTGCAAAAAATGTCCTTAAGCATTCAGAAAAAACTGTAGTACGGAGCCCCTAAAGCATTGGTCGGCAACTGGCGGCCCGCGGGCCAAAATTGGCCCGTCTCCAATAATATCTGGCCCGCCAGATGTCTGATAAATATTTTTTATTTTTTTTAATTTTATTTTTTTATTAATTACTATCACAAAAACGACAATTTCATAGAGAATTCAAAGCCTTTATTTAGAAAAGATAAAATAAAACTAGAATCGTCTTGATTCCGGACGCACACCGGCTTGTGGTGGGAACGTGGGACGTATGCGCTTCTGAAATTACAGAGCAAAAAAAAGAAAAGGAGAAAGCGAAAATAAATTACTATTTAAATAAAATAAAGCAACAATGAATATATCTAATAAAAACAGTAATGGCAGTCTTAAAAGATTACTCACTTAATGGGAAAACTGGCATCTCCCTTCAGTCACGATCTTTTGGAGGTCTGGAGATATGGATGTGACTTTAACCCGCAAGCAGTTCTCCAGATTTTTGTGCGTCAGGCGGTTCCTCTCGTGCGTCTTAATGGCATTCATAGAAGAAAAGGCCGACTCGCATGTGTAGGTGGAGGGAAACATCGTCAGCACATAAAATGCAAGTTTTTTGATCCAGCTGTACTCATCTGAGCATGTCATCCAAAAGTCATCCACGGATTGCGCACTTTTGAGCGCATCGCTGACTAGGGAGGTTGTTTGGAAATCAATAAGCTCCATTTCAAATGCGGCCTCATCCAACAATGGGATAGTTTCTTTAGCCAGGGAGGAGAAATCCGCACTTCGGACAGTGAGAGGGTCACGGACAAAAGCGACGATGTCCCTCGGGATGGAGTAGTCCTCAAACCTGGACTTGAAGTTGGCCCGTAGCTGTTTGATGAAATCCACCATCAGTCCTGTCACTTCTCCCCGCACCTGTGATTTTAGTGTACTGAAGTGCAGGAGCCTGCCAGTTAATAGGTCTGACTGGAACAACTCCAGTTTCCTGGTGAATGATTCCATCTTTTCAACCATGTCCACTATGGTTTTGCCTCTCCCCTGTAGCTGCAGGTTAAGCTGGTTCAGATGGCCAAAAATATCTGTTAAAAATGCTACATTGGACATGGACATTTCATCTTGTAGAAAGGCAAGGTGGTCGTCTGCAGCTCGCATCTTGCTTAATCTCAGGAAAGCCTTTACCTCATCCAGTAGCGCACAGAAGCGCTCCAGCGCTTTGCCTTTACTCAACCAGCGCACATCGTTGTGGAGCAGCAGGTCATCGTGAGTGGCATCCTCTGATTGAGACACAAGTTGTCGGAAAAGACGGTGCTGAGTGCTTGATGTACCCCTGATAAAATTAATGATGCGCATCACTTTATCCATAACCCCCTTTAGCTCACCACTGAGCCTGGCGCACAGGACACTCTGGTGAATGAGGCAATGCAATCCGTGCGTTTGGGGCGCGATCTCCTTCAGTCTGCTCACCAGACCTCTGTGCTTTCCAAGCATGGCCGGTGCCCCGTCTGTCACGATGAGGTTGATTTTCTCAAAGGACAATGAATGCAGCCTGAAGACTTCCTCCAGTTTGTTAAATATAATTTCTCCGGTGGTGTTCCCCTCTAATGGAAATAAAGACAGCAACTCCTCCCTGAACTCCTTCCCATCAAAATATCTCACATAGACACACATCTGGCTTACATCTGTGTTGTCTGTGCTCTCATCAATGGCCAGAGAAAAGTAATTGGCCTGACTCAGACCACTGAGAATAACTCCATGCACAGCATCCGACAGTGCGTCTATGCGCCGGGTAGCGGACCTCGCAGAGAGAGGCACCTGTTTCACCGAGGCAATCACGCCATCCATCGACTTATCAGTAGCCAGCTCCTCCAAAACTGCCACCATTACCTCTTTAAAAATCTCTGCATCAGTGAATGGTCTGTTGTGCCTGGCGAGCACCCATGCTGCTTTAAGGGACGCACTTGTCACTTTTTGTTGCGCTGTGAGGCCTCGTACCAGGATCTTGCTGCTGTGCGCAAAACTGGCTGTCAGCGCTTCAAGTTTGTGCCTCCTTGTCCCTGTCTGGAGCTGATAGGCCACTTTGAAGGTGCCATGCTTTGTGTCGTGGTGCCGTCGGATGTTGTACTCCTTGCAAACTGCAACAACTTCGTTGCAGATGAGACACACAGGCTTGGCATTTATAAACTCAGGTAGGATGAAAGCATACTTCTCTTTCCACTCTTCTTTGTACGTCCTACCCTCGCTGTCAACTTTCCTCTTCAATGCTTTGGACAGTGACATTTTGTCTTACTAACTAGCAATGTTTTTCGTTGCTGTTGTGCCGTATTCAGCACCCCTGCCGTGAAAAGCACCCCCTCATGACATCAATAACCATTTACCTGATTTTTGTTATCTGTGACTGTGATTGTGGGAAAGTATGACTATTGTGGAATCCAGCAGCGCATTTAAACATGAATCATTAACACAAAACTGGACGCTAAACAGAACGTGACACGGAATGAGAATAATTTTTGTCATTGTGTGTACGTTGTCATTTGTAGTAAATTAAACATGAGCATTTAGTCCTTTTTGACATTTGCTCGTGAATAAGAGATCTGTGGGTGATATATGTCCGTTTGGTAGTCGTTTATAGCGTCCTCTCCACATGCGCGTTCCCGCGACGAGGGGGTGCTTTTCACGGCAGGGGTGCTGAATACGGCACAACACCTGTGTGTCAGTATCATGGATCTATTAATAGTATCAGCGCAGACAGACTGCAGCTTCGCCTGAATTATGGTTCCGTGTTAAAACGACGGCGTAGCCGATGGCGTAGGGTCGCGGTGCGGTGTGCGTCGCCGCGTACCCTACGCCGTCGGCTCTGCGTTGGTGTGACGCGGAACCATAAATCAGCCACCGGGAGCAAGGGCTCGCTGCGGGTTGATGTTGATCCGCGGACCAAACTTGTTAAGGAGCATCAAACTCACTCTTATCTACGCGGAAATAACGCTAAAATATAAAGAAGGCTTCCCAAAGTGTGATCTATGGTGAAATAGGAAAATTAAGATGTGCAACTCTTCTAAAGGAGACATGCATTTAATTGACTTCATGGCGCCAGCCTTGGCGTTTATTATTACGCAAATGTGGAATGTTTGGGTCTGTCTAATTTCGTCAAATTAAATTTGGAGATTCACCGTTCACATTTTTATGTGTATGCGTTGTATGAGAGAGAGATGGAGAGGGCGAGGGAGGGAGAGACGTGGCCTGTACGTCGTTGTTTTTTGTTTTTTTGCAGTTTGGGTGCACAATACACTTGTGTGTGTGTGTGTGTATTAAAAAGAGATTTTGCAGTATGTTGTGTAATTGAAACTGGTTTGCTGTGATCGTTGACGGCAAACTCATATTAAGCATTTACTGTACATCATATTGCGTTCTTGAACGGCAGTTTGTGCCCCCCCGCTGGTTATTATGTGCCCCCCAATTAGATCTGTTCTGCCGCCGACTCTGATTATCACCAAGTTACTTATGGTTTCATAACGCAGCCAGAGTAGCGCTAAAGCAGTAATAGCACACTAATAACAGTCTGTAGCAAATTCAAGTTACTTTATTTAAACTAATGACTTTCTTAAATTACCTTTTTGTACAAGATATAATAGTATATTATATCTTGTTATACAGTTCAGTTGCTCCGAAAAAATTTGGCCCGAGGCCAAACTTACTTGCCGACCCCTGCCCTAAAGGGAGACGGATTTTTTTTTTTTATACAATGAGTTTTACGCGCGCGTGAAACCTTTACGCGCGCGCGTAAAAGCTTTAAGTGAGCACATAAAGTTGTTTACGTGAGCAGGTAAAACGTTTATGCACTCACTAAAAAGTTTCACGCGCTCTCGCAAAACTTATAAGTGAGTGCCTAAAAGTTGTTCTACGTGAGCACGTAAAAACAAGTACATGGGAGTATTGCTGGAACAGGAGACCATTCAGTTGCGCCCTGCTCTATTTATGAATGGAAATGACATTACAGGATTTAGCTGAGCTATGTTTAAACCTGGGACTCCATTATAAGGACATTACCACTTTGCTTGCAAGTAAATAACTTTACGTGCTCACTTAAAGGTTTTACGCGCGCGCGTAAAGGTTTCATGCGCACGTGTAAAACTCATTATATATATAAAAAAAAAAATCTGTGTCCCTTTAGGGGCTCCGTAGATTAGAGACAGAACTTTTCTAAAATAAAAACGTTTTTTCATATCAGATATGAAATATTTCATGGAAATGTTTTGGATTAAAGTACGTAGTTTTGAAGGATGATAACTGGATAAATGTGGAAACATCTCCAGTGGACTGACCTCAGAGTCTCCAGTCTACAGTTTGGACTCTCCAGTCCACCAGACAGAAGCTTCACTCCTGAACTCTGCAGGTCCTGGTTCCGACTCAGGTCCAGTTCTGTCAGATGGGAGGGGTTGGACTTCAGAGCGGATGCAACAACTTCACAGTGAGTCTTTGAGAGTTCACAACCAACAAATCTGTGATGAGAGAAATATGATGTCAGTTTAATAAATTCTGATTTAAAGCCAGACTGACCCACAGGAGTAACAGGACGGTGCAGGAGATCACAGAACCAGAGTTAACAGAATTAAAATCACTTACCAAGTACGAACTTGTCCACATAAAACTATTGTAGGTTTACAACTCTGAGCCGTTTAAACTTGTAAACTTCTTTAATAAACTCAATGAAAATGTTTGATCTGATGAATTCTCTGTAAAACTGGCTGTAAGTTCACATCAACAAAACTCCCCGGTGGTTCTGATGTTTCATCTTTTTCTGTTACATAGATTCATCTCTGAGCAGCAAAAACATCAACTAGATCAAGTGTTTGAAACATGAACCTCTGGTTGACGGGACTTGAGGCGACCCAGAATAAAACAAACACAACTGAATTCAAAAGTTTTCATTTTCAAGATCAAAACAAGATTTGAAGAACTGAACTGCTAACTGATGGTGTTATTGATCCATCTGGACTCACCGAGCCTCTCTGCAGTTCCTCACAGCTGGAATCAGTCTCTGTCGACCCCACAATGTTGTCTTGTACTTGTCCAGGTCCAACTCATCCAGAACCTCCTCTGACATCTGCAGCATGTAGGCCAGAGCTGAACACTGGATCTCAGAGAGTTCCTGCTCTGATCTGTTCTCTGACTTCAGGAACTCTTGGATCTGCTGATGAACTGAGAGGTCGTTCATCTCCATCAGACACTGGAAGATGTTGATGCTTCTGTCAGGAGAGATATCATCAGTGTTCATCTCCTTCAGGTTGTTGATGACTCTCTGGATGGTTCCTGGACGGTTCTCTGTCTGGTTCAGCAGACCTCCTAACAGTCTCTGGTTGGACTCCACAGAAAGACCATGAAGGAAGCGGACAAACAGGTCCAGGTGGCCAATTTTACTCTTCAGGGATTTCTGCATGACTCTCTGCAGGAACTTAACCAGAGATGAGTATCTGTAGTTTCCTCCCAGGAAGTTCTCCAGCACATCTGTGTTTCTGGTGGAGTAACAGTGGAGCAGGTAGACTGCAGCCAGGAACTCCTGGATGCTCAGATGAACAAAGCAGTAGACAGGTTTCTGGAAGATCTCACACTCTCTCCTGAAGATCTGGGTACAAACTCCTGAGTACACCGAGGCCTCTGGGACATCAAGACCACACTGCTCCAGGTCTTCTTGGTAGAACATGATGTTTCCTTTCTCCAGATGTTCAAACGCCAGCCTCCCCAGCTTCAGGAGAAGGTCCCTGTCAGCCTCCGTCAGCTCCTGTGGACTCGTCTCATGTCCCTCCTGGTACTTGTTCTTCTTCCTCTTGGTCTGGACCAGCAGGAAGTGGGAGAACATGTCAGTCAGGGTCTTGGGCAGCTCTCCTCTCTGCTCTGTGGTCAACATGTGGTCCAGAACTGTAGCAGTGATCCAGCAGAAGACCGGGAGTTTACACATGATGTGGAGGGTTCTGGATGTCTTCATGTGGGAGACGATGCTGCTGGACCGCTCTTCATCCCTGAACCTCCTCCTGAAGTATTCCTCCTTCTGGCCGTCGGTGAAGCCTCGTACTTCTGTCACCCTGTCCACGTGTTTGTGAGGGATCTGATTGGCTGCTGCAGGTCTGGAAGTGATCCAGATGAGAGCTGAGGGAAGCAGGTTCCCCTGGATGAGGTTGGTCAGCAGCACGTTGACCGATGAGCTCTGTGTGACGTCAGACACGACCGGACCGTTGTTGAAGTCCAGGGAACGTCTGCTTTCATCCAGGCCGTCAAAGATGAACAACGGTTTCCCGGCAGCCAGCTGCTCTGCTGTGAGCTTCTGTAACGATGGATGGAAAACCTGGATCAGCCTGAGAAGACTGAACTGCTCATCTCTGATCAGGTGCAGCTCCCTGAACGAGAGCAGAATCACCACGGTGACGTCTTGGTTCTCCGAGCCCTCGGCCCAGTCCAGAGAGAACTTCTGAACCGAGAAGGTTTTCCCAGCGCCAGCGACGCCGTTGGTCAGAACCACTCTGATGGCTCCACGTTGGTCAGGTAAGGCTTTAAAGATGTCCTGGCACCTGATTGGAGCGTCATGGAGGCTCTTCATCCTGGAAGCTGTCTCCAGCTGCCTCACCTCATGTTGGGTATCAACCTCTTCACTCAGTCCCTCTGTGATGAAGAGCTCCGTGTAAATCCTGTTGAGGGGGGTTCTACTTCCTGGTTCATCAATTCCTTCAGTCACATGTTCACATCTCCTCCTCAGACTGGTCTTGTGTTCATCTAGGACCTCCTGCAGACCAGCATCTGCTGAAAGACAAGAAGAACTCTGAAACTACAGAACAAAAGTCTTTCCAGTTGTCAGAAATGAGTCCATCAGCAGACAGATGTTCAGTCTTACCTCGTACAGTTCTGCTCTGACTGGCTGTCTGCAGTCCAGCTCTGGTTCTGGATCTTTTTCCACACTGGGGACAGGAGGACGGTCCTGGTGGAGCAGACTGGTCCCAGTATGAGTTCATGCAGCGTCTGCAGAACCAGTGTCCACAGCTGCTGGAGACTGGATCCTTCAGGACGTCCTGACACAAAGGACAGCAGGACGGCTGCTCCTCCACACCAACTCTTCTCCTCTTCCTCCCTCTGTGAAGACATGTCTTCATTAATAAAGTCATTTATGACTGTTGTAGAAAAACATCCAGATGAGTCAACAGTGTCCAGAAGCTCAGATGGTCTCAGACAGTAAAAGTCTGGCTGCTTTTCTGTTTGAATTCAGCCTCCAGACGGGAATATAAAGGTCTGATTTTTGAGTTTGTACATTCCCCCCCTTTAATCAATAAAGAAGAAACAGCAGATTTTCCTTGTCTTGGTTTTTGAAGCCTCATAAAGGATGGATTTTCCATCTTCTTCCACTTGGACCATGATCTGACAAAAGCACCTGGGGCTTTGTTAAGGTACAACTGATCTGATTGAGTCTGAGCATTTGAGATTCTTACTTTATCTTCTTCCCAACAATTCTGAATAGAGTAATAATTGAGCAATGTTTTAATCGGTTCACCAGAAGCAACAGAGAGTTTTCTTATTGCAAATTGTAAATTTGCATTAACATTCCCATCAGGTTTTAACCGTGTAAACTGTCTTGTGTGAGGATTGCTGGCTCTCCACACGTCCAACAGACCATCCTCATTCTTAAAGTGCTCAATGGAACATTTATGACACAATGAAAGATACCTAAGGAATCACTGATATGAAAATTCAAGATACTGAACCTATATACACTGCTTTGATTATGGATGCCTGTACCCATGACTGCTTTGTTCTTTGAATTTTTGTTGTGTTTTGCATTACGTGTGCATCTATTTCTGACATGGAAATGTAGAGTTCAGTGTAAACTGTTGTTGTTTTTGTATAACACAAAACTACAATAAAAATTAAAGTATATAAAAAAAAGTTATGTTTATTTAAAAAGAACACGCATGTTAAAAGAGAGTTCTGAGTGAGCAGCTGGCGGTGGCAGGACGGCTGCCAACGTGAATGTTGGACTCATTAAACCTTTATTATGTATATCTATGTATATCTTTATTATGTATATCCATGGTTACGTTAGTAACAGAGAATAAAAAGTTTATTCATATAGAAGTAGAACAATGGTAGGTATGAAAGGATCAATTTTAGTAGAAAAAGTGATGTTTGAAGAACCTAAAACATCAAATAAACCACCATGGACAGAAAATATAAAGTCATGATGAGTCCTAGAATCAGTTAACAACAGTTGTCTTACTTTGTGTCTGAGGGTCCAGGTTCTTTACTGAATTCTGGAGGATAATCTTTGGACCAGTCACTCTTCATAGACAGACAGATGGATCCTGGAGACTCTGGTCTCTGACTGCGGTACCGACCTCTGCAAACACAAATTCACATCAGTCACAGGTTAATATTGCTGATGAGCACTGAAGAAGATCTACAGCAGGGTCTCCGACTCTGGTCCTGACAGCCACAGTCCTGCATGTGTTAGATGTTTCCTGCTTCAGGATTGTCCACCTCTGATCTAGTCTGTATCCAGTCCTGGAGCAGATTACTGCTTTCCTCTCCTCCTGACATCAGAGCTCATGTTTCCTCTGTAGGAATCTTCCACAGGGATGAGGGATCTTACTGCTACTACTACTACTACTACTACTGTCATTTAGCAGACGCTTTTATCCAAAGCAACTTACATCTGAGAGAACAACACAAGGAACATGTAATAAGTCTATTTGTGGATGATATTTTGATATATTTGCACAGTCCCAATACAAGCTTTACCCAGTTGATGCAGCTTATAAATATATATACTGTATATAGCAGTCATTCGGGGTATATAATAAATGTAAATAAAATGCAGATTTTGACATTTAATTATACTCCTTCACAAGAGATTAAGAAAATGTATCAACTGAAATGGCAATCAAAAACTATGAAATACCTTGGTGTCACTTTAACCAAACAACTAACTCGATTCTACAAAACAAATTATGACCAGATCCATCTCCAGGTTAACAAAGATATAGAAAGATGGTCAACCTTGCCATTATATCTTAGAATTTAAATTATAAAAATGAACATCTTACCAAGGCTACTATATTTTCTCCAGTGTCAAAATTTTCCTGTCAAAATTCCACAAGAAAATTCAAAATTTGGGATAAGATGATCTCTAGATTTATATGGAACGGCAAAAGGCCACAAATCAAATACTCCACATTACAACTGACCAAGGACAAAGGTGGTTTGGCACTCCCAAATTTAAAAGACTATTACCACGCAGCAACACTCAGACCAGTAATCAAATGGTGTGATAAAGACTATAGTGCAAAGTGGAAAGATATTGAGATGACAGTGAGATATTCCATCCAATCCCTAATTCGCAATGTGAAATTAACTAACTCGCTACAAGGATCAATAGATCCAATAACATCTCACACTTTGAATATTTGGCCTGACTTTATCAAAAAATATAAATTAGAAAAAAAAGTAAATCTGCCAAGCTGGTTCGCCTATGATGACAGATTTAAGCTGAGTTTAAAGGTGACCTATTATGGCATTTAATGTATATTTTAAACAGGCCTTGGATGTCTTAAAAACAATCAAAAGCTTGTTTTGCTACATAAATCAGAAATTCAACCTCTGGCCCATGTCTCTATTTTTACCGCTTCTAACCTCCTTCTCTATGGAGGATTCTGAGGGGAGGGGAGGCTATGATAATGAGGCTCTGTGCTGATTGGATGCCTGAATGACGTGTAGCAGGGGAGGGCGCAAAGCCTCGCTCCGGGCTGAAGAGCAGCGGCTGCGTACACTATTAAAGCTTGTCCCATGCGACATAATCAATTCCATTGCTTTATTTTCTATTGGACTGTCCTAACTGGCCGCAAGTTTAATGGTTTCAGTGTAGACAGAGAGCGTCCAATGTCACGCAGCTCGACGCGATAGTCGGACGCTCGCATGCAGTTAGGACACTGTGTAAACGACTCCCTGGGATCTTAAAGCCTGATTTACGGTTCTGCGTTAAATCGACACGTGCCCTACGCCGTAGGCTCTGCGTTGAGGTAACGTGGAACCATAAATCAGCCTTTAGTTCCCTGGAAGGGGGAATGGGTCACCTCGTCTTCACACTAAATCACACAGGAAGCTTTAACTGAATTCTAAACAGGTACACCAGTTCTTTACTCCGATTCCTCATCATTTCATTTCTTATGTTACAAGACGAATGAATCATGTTAACTGTAAAGAAATCACAACACTGAATCTTCACAAATGTCAACTTTATTGTTAAAAAAAAAATAACATAAGTTGTATATAAATAACATGTACTACATGTGCACTATTGCTGGCTCAAGGAAGGACCGTGCATCTTCTGAAGGTGTAGTTGAACAGCTTCAGGTGCTTGGAAGATCTGAAACCATAAACAGAAAATAATGTATTACTAATAGACAGGGCTGCACATAATTATTTTGGTCTGGTGCTCAGAGGAGCCCCTGGATATGTGACTTGGGCCTCCAAAAACGCGGTGACCCGTCTCGCCGGATCGATAAAAGAGGGATGCAGGAATAAGTTATAGGCAAAATGATATTTATTCACTTATAAAGATGAATGGCTCAATATGGTCCTTTACAAAGTTAATTTATTTCAATAATTCAACTAGAATATGGTGTAAAAGTTAATTTATTACAATAATTCAACTAGAATATGGTGTAAAAGTTAATCTATTTCAATAATTCAACTAGAATATGGTGTAAAAGTTAATTTATTTCAATAATTCAACTAGAATATGGTGTAAAAGTTAATCTATTTCAATAATTCAACTTAAAAGGTGAAACTAATATATTACCTAGTCTTATTACATGCAAAGCAAGATATGTTAAACCTTTATTTGTTATAATTTTGATGATGGAATTGTTTATTGATTTCATAAAATATTCTCTAATTTATTTTTTATTTGGGGCTTTCATAAACTTTGAGCCATAATCAGAGAGCAGCGTCTTGCTGGTGCAGGTAACTGCTGCACGCAGTGACGGACACTGGCTGATTTTTGGTTCCGCGTTGCACCAACGCAGAGCTTACGGGGTAGGATACGCGGGAGCGCGAACGTACGGTACGCGTCGCCGCGTAACATCATGCAGCCACTTCTCGGAACACACGTTTTCTGTTCGATTCGGGTAGTGGTTCAGTTTGGCGTCTCTTTGTAGTTGGTGGTGGTGGAACGCCAAAATAATTACTTAATGGCGCTTTGCTTCTTGGACATTTTGACGAGACGTGTCAGGGTTTTTTCAGTAAAGCTGATCCTTACCTCTCTCCCTGCGCAACCCACCACAGCAACGGACGCGCTGTGATTGGCCAGCCCAGTACCAACTTTGAGTGGCAGTTCTGGGGAAAAGCTCTCGCAATAGATGTTTTAATATTAGTATTCTGGTCTGGCCACAACCAATAATATGAGCCCCAGCTGGTGGTACGCAAAAGCGCTTGTCAGCACAAGATTGACAGCGCACTGTGGATTTTGACGGCGTATGCGCTCTGGCGGCCCACTTATGTGCAGCCCTGCTAATAGAGCTCCGGTGTTACCTAATGGGTAACACCGGAGCTCCGAGCTAAGCTTAATACTTAGCCCATGCAAAGATCATACTTGTAGACAAATATAAATAACATAAAAAATTAAGGTCACTTACCGCTGACTCGTGTGCAGTTGTCGGGCCCGTGCGGGTTGGAACTGATCCTTTTATGAGGGTAAGTGTCAATGAAAAACCTAATTTCTACTGCCCCTCGTTGTTGAAACAGCCACGCGATACGTCGCTTCGAAACAATGGCGGACGCTCTGGCCGGTTTCGGCGGAGTTAGTTGTGGGCGTGGTTTCAAGCAGCGGAGGCCGACCTATGGAAATCTGCTCCCGTCGTGACTCACGATGGAAGCAGAATCTGAACAGCTCGTAGAAGTCACATGACACTGGATGGATCATCCGGGTGGGGTGAACAGACACTGCAGAATTTGGTTGCTTTACTCCTTCTATGTGTTGGCAGGGTCAGGGGAAACAACTTTATATATGTTAAAGCAAGAAAAAAAGTGTTTTTAATAATAGGTCCCCTTTAAGTGACCACAATTTTAGAAATTGGGGGAATAAAGGGATCACTGCGATGTGTACATTAATCAACAGTGGAAATATAATGAGTTTTCAACAGCTGAAATCAGGATATGGACTAGAAAACAGGGATCTGTTCAGATACCTTCAGCTGAGGGATTATTTAACAAAGACTATACAAAATGTGAAGACCTTGAATGGAGTTCTTGATGTGATGATCCGGACATACAGTGGGTCGAGGTTCAAGGAAATCTCGGCACTATACAGAGGCCTAAGAGACTCAGCAGCTTCCTCCACCAAATACATCAATGAAAAATGGGAGAAGGAACTGAATATTGTCATTACACCGGAGGAATGGCACAACATGTGTGAAACACAACGGACAACTAAAAATACAAGGGTGTGGAGAGAGTTTGTGTGGAAAAACTTAACACTGTATTTCATTACACCTAAAATGAAGACTAAACCGACTGGATCACAGCAACCTTGCTGGCGGTTATGTGGAAACAGAGAAGCACATCATACGCACATCTTTTGGGACTGATATAAACTTGATTTATTTTGGGAAAATGTACACAGCACAGTTAAAAATATCTTGAGATACGCAATACCTAAGGAATTTAAAGTCATGTACCTAGGAAGTATAAATGATTGTGTCTTAGACAGAGATAGATATCTAGCTATAATATTATTGATCACAAGAAAGAAGGCAATAACAAGAAACTGGTGCAAGACTGAAATCCCTAATATAAACCAGTGGCTAGAAATCATAAGAGAGATCTATATTATGGAAAGAATGACCTATCAACTTAGACTGAATGGGGATGTTTTTGTGGAAAAATGGGAAAAATTGATATTTTATGACACAATGAAAGATACCTAAGGAATCACTGATATGAAAATTCAAGATACTGAACCTATATACACTGCTTTGATTATGGATGCCTGTAGCCATGACTGCTTTGTTCTTTAAACTTAAACTTAAACTTTATTTATTTGTATAGCACCAACTCAT
Source organism: Cololabis saira (assembly GCF_033807715.1). NCBI lineage: Eukaryota > Metazoa > Chordata > Actinopteri > Beloniformes > Belonidae > Cololabis > Cololabis saira. The sequence goes on from NC_084608.1 coordinate 29,585,857, forward strand.
GCAGTGTAAGTGCAACTCATGGTGCTTTACATACAGAGATAAAATAACGATCAAAAGTACAATTTAAAACATCCCATACGACCCCACCCCCCACCCCCCACGCATACACACACCCTCACTCACACTCATACACATGTGCATACACTCACACGCCCCCACACACACACACACACACACACACACAATAAGTGGACTGGTGACATGGCTTAGCACTAACGATCCAGGTGAAGAAAACACTACCTATGGGTGGCCGTCCACACCGAGAGGCTCCACCGGCCATGACCACAAGGAGCATCGCCACAGAGACCCCCCCAACCCGGACAGACCAGGACAGACCCCACACAGAAGGTGGAGTCCCTGCCCCAGCTACCCAGGCCTGAGGGACCCCCATGACGACACCCCCATGGGCGGAGCAGACACACCTCCCAGTGTGGAGGACCCCCCTGAGGAAACACTGGAGCTAAAAACTAAAAGATTAAAAGAAAGTAAAAAATGCCTAAAAAGTTTAAAATTTTAGAAAAATCTATACAAAACTTAAGATGAATAATAAATAACATAAAATACAAAGTCACTAAAATGGATTAAAGGTTTAAAGATAAAAAAAAAAAAAGTAAATACAATAAATACAATAAATACAATAAATAGCTGAAAAGACTAGGTAAATGAGATCAGATAAAAGCCAAGCTAAAAAGGTGTGTCTTGAGCCTCCTTTTAAAAGTATCAACGTTCTCTGCGGTCCTGAGGTTCTCTGGCAGGCTGTTCCATAAAGAAGGGCCATAATGGCTGAATGCAGCCTCACCGTGGGTTTTAGTCCCGGTTCGGGGAATGGTTAAAAGGCCGGTGTCAGAGGACCTCAGGGTCCGTGAGGGTTGATACGGTAAAAGCAGATCAGATAAATAAGATAGCCCAAGACCGTTAAGACATTTAAAAACCAGTAAAAGAACCTTAAAATCGATCCTGAAGCGGACGGGGAGCCAATGCAGCGATTTTAAAACAGGTGTAATGTGCTCCCGCCCTCTGGTCCTCGTCAGCACGCGAGCGGCTGAATTCTGTAATAGTTGTAGGTTCTTAATACTCTTTTTAGGAAGACCAGAGAGCAGGGCATTACAATAATCTAGACGACATGAGATAAAAGCATGCATCAGCACCTCCGTGCTGGCCTGAGAGAGAAACGGGCGGACTCTGGCTATATTCTTAAGATGGTAAAAACCTATCTTCGTAATATTCTTTATGTGTGTGTTGTCCTGGTTGAGCTGTAGGAAATTATCTGCCATCCATGACTTAATATCTAAAATACAGTTAAAAAGGGCATCAAGTGGCCCTGTGTCATCAGGAGACACGGCGATGTACAGCTGTGTGTCGTCAGCGTAGCTGTGGAAGCTGATGCCGTGTCTCCTGATGACGTCCCCCAAGGGAAGCATGTAAAGGTTAAAAAGAAGCGGACCTAAAATTGACCCTTGGGGGACCCCACACTTAATTTCATGCATTCTGGAGGAACATGTATCCAAACTTACAAAGAAAGATCGATCTGTGAGATAGGAGCGGAACCAGTTAGAAACAGTACCAGAGAGGCCCACCAGGTGCTTCAGTCTGTTTAATAAAATGTGATGGTCTACTGTATCGAAGGCGGCACTAAGATCCAGTAGAACCACGACTGTCAGTTTGCGGTTATCTAAATTGCACCTGATGTCATTTAAAATCTTTAAAAGGGCTGTCTCGGTGCTGTGGTTCATCCTAAAGCCAGACTGAAATTTCTCCGAAATATTGTTTCTTATTAAAAAATAATTTACTTGGTTAAAAACCAGCTTTTCTAAAATCTTACTTAAAAAGGGTAAGTTGGATATAAGTTTGAATTTTTGTTGTGTTTTGCATTACGTGTGCATCTATTTCTGACATGGAAATGTAGAAATCAGTGTAAACTGTTGTTGTTATTGTATAACACAAAACTACAATAAAAATTAAAGTATATAAAAAAAAAGTTATGTTTATTTAAAAAGTACACGCACGTTAAGAGAGTTCTGAGTGAGCAGCTGGCGGTGGCAGGACGGCTGCCAGCGTGAATGTTGGACTCATTAAACCTTTATTATGTATATCTTTATTATGTATATCCATGGTTACGTTAGTAACAGGGAATAAAAAGTTTATTCATATAGAAGTAGAACATTGGTAGGTATGAAAGGATCAATTTTAGTAGAAAAAGTGATGTTTGAAGAACCTAAAACATCAAATAAACCACCATGGACAGAAAATATAAAGTCATGATGAGTCATAGAATGAGTTAACAACAGTTGTCTTACTTTGTGTCTGAGGGTCCAGGTTCTTTACTGAAGTTTGGAGGTTTATCTTTGGACCAGTCACTCTTCATAGACAGACAGCTGGATCCTGGAGACTCTGGTCTCTGAGTGCGGTACCGACCTCTGCAAACACAAATTCACATCAGTCACTCACTGATGATATTGCTGATGAGCACTGAAAAAGATCTACAGCAGGGTCTCCAACTCTGGTCCTGACAGCCACAGTCCTGCATGTGTTAGATGTTTCCTGCTTCAGGATTGTCCACCCCTGATCTCGTCTGTATCCAGTCCTGGAGCAGATTACTGCTTTCCTCTCCTCCTGACATCAGAGCCCATGTTTCCTCTGCAGGAACCTTCCACAGGGATGAGGGATATTACTGCTACTACTATTACTACTACTGTCATTTAGCAGACATTTTTATCCAAAGCGACTTACATCTGAGAGAACAACACAAGCACAAAATCACATAGGAGGGTACGGCTGGATCAGTGCTGGTCAGACTGCTGCGAGTCCAGTTGGACACAGGTGATGCAATGCCAGTGCTAGAACATATATATCTTTTTTCTTTAAATAACAAAAGCTACGTCTAAGAAGACACCATATCAGGGCCGGATTTAGCGAGGCCCACTAAGGTGGGCAGACTGAAACGTAGGGTGGGCGATGAAAAAATTTTGGGGGGTCAAACCCCTGAAATGCATTGAAAACTATGCTATCATCATATCAGTTCATCTATCTTCTCTACAGTATGCTAACCCAATTGCTCTTCCTGACACTTCCCTCTGCATTTACCCGGGCTTGGGACCGGTGTTCTGCCAATCCTTGCCGAGAAATGCTACTTTGTGGTTCTGCGCATGCGCACAGTCAATTTTCAAAGTTTGATTGCCACGCCAATCATTTCTTGCACGATGTAATATGGATAATATGAGATGTTGAGTATTTGATCCTTCAAAATACACTACCCATGACATGAATTGCATTACACTTTGTGAATACGATAAAGAGAAAAAAAAACCCAATTCTATTGCTTTATTTGATATTCATTCAGTCATTCGCCTTTATTTAACCAGGCAGGTCATTAAGAACATTCTTATTTACAATGACGACCTGGCAAGAGACAAGGACCACTTGGGAGAAAAGGAAGTGGTTTAGGGAGTAAAACACAGTAAAATTGTAGCTCTACAAAGGTAGAAAACCATTAGGTAGCATTTTTTTGGCAAAGCAGCAAAAAATGATATATTATCTGATATAAATAATATTTAGGCAGAAACAACTTTTCATTAACTGTATTTGGCCTTCAATCAATTTTTGGCAGGTGAAAATGCCTATTTTGTGTTGTAATAGTCCTTTAAAAGAGTTAAAAGCAATCCTGTGAGCTCTAGTTGAGTCTAGTCTATTATGAAGCTCAAGAATGAGATCAAATCATATTTAGGTAGAAACAACCTTTTATTAATTGTATTTGGCCTTCAATCCATTTTTGGCAGGTAAAAAAGACCCATTTTCAGGGGAGAAATCAGATTCTGGCAGGAAATCACTTTTTGGCACAACACCTGTTGTGCGAGGCACAAACAGGACACTGGCTTGTGCCCTGTTGAGGCTGCATTTATTTTATGTATTTTAGGCTCCGCGTGGATTTAAAAGGTCCCGCGGCAGGCTGGCTCGGCACCGCAGCACCGCCACCCGCACCGGCGCTCTCCGCCCTCAGCGGGATGGAGAGAGGCGTCTCGGGGTACGCGGCGACGCGGTGTGAGGCGGAACCGTAAATCAGCCTTGCGGCGTAGGTTACGCGGTGACGCGCAACGAACGGTGCGCGTCGCCGCGTACCTTACGCCGGGGGCTCTGCGTTGGTGACGCGGAACCATAAATCAGCCTTCAGTGTGTCTGCTGTTCTGAACACGTCTCACGTCTCCGAGACACAACTTTTGCGGTATGCGTTCATTGTAGTGTCTAAAAATGATGCGCAGTGCCCACCCAATCAGAAACGGTACAGATATTTTGTGATATTTTTTTATATATATATAAAAAAAAAAAAATTATAAAAGAATGAATGATCCCCATAACTTTGATTGGGTGGGCAGGACGCACGTTTGGGTGGGCACAGCCCACCCCTGCCCCCCCCTAGAACCGGCCTCGCACCATATTGTCGTAAGTGCATGCATCTCACTAGATGCCGAAGTGCTCCTTAAAGAGCTGAGTCTTCAGCTTGCTCTTAAAAGTGGGTACAGACCCTGCAGATCAGACAGAGTTTGGTAGGTTGTTCCACCATCGGGGAACAATAGAGGAGAAAAGTCTGGCTATGATTTCACGCCACGTGGTGGTGGAAACACTAGGCGTCTTTCACTGGCTGAGCGGAGCTGTCGAGAGGGAGCGTAGCTCTGGATCAACTAGTGAAAGTATTGAGGAGCCGTTTGGGTAATTGTTTCGTAGCCAGAAGCAGAGCTTTGAACTTGATGCTGCAACTGGAAGCCAGTGCAGAGAGGTTAGCAGTGGAGTGACATGAGCTCTCTTTGGGTTGGTTGAAAACCAGACGTGGTGCTGCATTCTGGGTAATCTGCAGAGGTTTAACTGAGCAGCAGGAAGGCCGACCAACCAGGAATTACAGTAGTCAATACATGACATGACCAGAACCTGAACCAAAAGCTGTGTTGTATGATCTGTCAGGTCTGATTTTGGTGATAATATAGATAGCGAACCGGCAAGACTGGGAAACTGGGGCAACATGGTCATTAAAGGTCAGCTGGTTGTCTAATTCAATTCAATTCAATTCAATTTTATTTATATAGCGTCTAATACAACAGAGTTGTCTCTAGACGCTTTCCAGAGACCCATACCCAGAACATGACCCCCGAGCAGTTATTACATAAACAATGGCAGGTAAAAACTCCCCTAGTGGGAGAAAAACCTTAAGCCAAACAGTGGCAAGGAAAAACTCCCCTTTAGGAGGGAAGAAACCTTGAGCAGGACCAGGCTCATAAGGGGGGACCCTCCTGCCGAGGGCCAGACTGGTGGGTCAGGGACGGCAACAGCACAGCAGGCAGGTGGAAGCAGCAACGGGATGACCAGGGGTGGGGACCGCAGGCCAGCACGCAGCTCTCGAAGCTCCGGCCCAATCAGCAAGTCCCAGGTTGGGGTGCAGGGTCAGGGAAAGACTTGTGCTCCGTAATGCAAGCTACAAGCCACCCACGACCACCTGCAGGACAAAAGAGAGAAAAGGGAGGAGAAGGGGGGGCAAGCAACGGGATGACCAGGGGTGGGGACCGCAGGCCAGCACGCAGCTCCCGAAGCTCCGGCCCAATCAGCAAGTCCCAGGTTGGGGTGCAGGGTCAGGGAAAGACTTGTGCTCCGTAATGCAAGCTACAAGCCACCCACGACCACCTGCAGGTTCCGGTGTCCGGCAAAGGATGCTGCAACATGGACAAAAGAGAGAAAAGGGAGGAGAAGGGGGGGCCAGCACAAGAAACTACAGGAGCGACTCTGACACACTAAAGTTTACACTACCTAGAGATTTACCAACACCAGCTAGAGGTTTACTAAACACTAACTATAGGCTTTACTAAACAGAAATGTTTTAAGTTTAGTTTTAAAGGTGGAGGTGGTGTCAGCCTCCTTAACCCAGATTGGAAGTTGGTTCCATAGTAGTGGTGCCTGATAGCAGAACGCCCGCCCTCCAAATCTACATTTAGATACGCTAGGAACTACGAGTAAACCTGCACTCTGAGAACGGAGAGCTCTGACAGGAACATAAGGGACTATCAGGTCTTGCAAATAATGCGGAGCTAAGCCGTTTTGGGCTTTATACGCAAGTAATACAATTTTAAATTGGATTCTGAATTTTACGGGTAACCAATGGAGCGACGCTAACACTGGGGAGACGTGGTCTCTCCTGCTAATTCCTGTCAGTACTCGTGCTGCTGCATTTTGGATCAGCTGGAGCCTATTCAGCAAAACCTGATTGACATATGGTTTAAACGACAAATCCTGATCGAAAATAACACCAAGGTTTCTCACAGTTGCACTGGAAGCCATCGCAACACCATCTAATCCCTTCCTAAGATGCTCTGGACCAAGAATGATAACCTCTGTTTTATCTGAATTTAGAAGCAGGAAATTTCTGGACATCCAGTCCTTGATGTCCCTAAGACATGCCTGAAGTTTAACTAACGGTTCTATTTCATCCGGCTTCATAGACAAGTAGAGCTGCGTATCATCAGCATAACAATGAAAGTGTATGCCGTGATTCTGGATTATACTTCCCAACGGCTGCATGTATAAACTGAACAAGATTGGCCCTAGCACTGAACCCTGCGGAACACCATAACAGACCCTTGACTGTTCTGAAGAAACCTCATGTACATGAACAAACTGGAACCTGTCAGATAGGTATGATTTAAACCAACATAGAGCTGTCCCTTTAATCCCAACAACATGCTCTAACCTGTGCAGTAAAATGCCATGATCAACAGTGTCAAAAGCGGCACTGAGGTCCAGTAGAACCAGTATGGACACTAATCCCTTATCTGAGGCCATAAGGAGGTCATTCGTGACTCGAACCAGTGCTGTCTCTGTGCTATGATGCATTCTGAACCCTGACTGAAAGACTTCAAACAGATCATTTCTATACAAATAGTCACATAACTGGCTTGAAACTGCCTTTTCCAGAATTTTAGATACAAATGGAAGGTTGGAAATTGGTCTATAATTAGCTAAGGTGTCTGGGTCAAGAGAAGGTTTTTTAAGTAAAGGTTTAATTACTGCGACTTTGAAAACCTGTGGTACATATCCTAAACTTAGGGATAGGTTAATTTGGTCCACTATTGTCGTACCAATAAGAGAAAAAATATGTTTGAATAGTCGAGTCGGGATGGGGTCTAACATACATGTGGTTGACTTAGCTCTATTGACGAGTGAGGTCAGCTCAGGGAGGTCTATAGGATCAAAACAGTCTAGAGATAAGTCAGAGCGTAGGGAAGTCGCTAAAGCTGAAGAAACACCTACAACCGGCTGGTTGATTTCTTCTCTAATTCTCGCGATTTTACTGTTGAAGAAGCTCATAAAGTCCTCACTACTGAGAGCTGCAGGAATGCACGGCTCAACAGAGTTGTGACTCTTTGTCAGCCTGGCTACAGTGCTGAACAGAAAACGTGGGTTACTTTTGTTATCCTCTATCAACGTTGAATAATAAGCTGTTATGGCTTTGCGAATGGCTTTTTTATATACTAGATATATTTATATATTAGAATATCTTTCCATTCACGATAAGAGTCTACAGACCTACAAGAGTACCACTTCCTTTCCATTTTACGCACGTTTTGTTTCAACATGCGGATATCTGAATTATACCAGGGAGTTAAGCTCCTGTGGCTAGAAACCCTCCTTTTCAAAGGAGCAACTTCATCTAAAGCTGAATGCAACAAATCAGCAGTGTTACTAACAAGAAAATCAACATCTGCAGAGGTAGAACCCAGGTCACTGGCCTCGACTACATCACTATTTCGCACTGTCGTAAGATAAGCAATGGCCTCCCTAAATTTAACAATAACTTCATCAGACAAACATCTGCTAAAATAATACCTCCTATTTTGCACTTCAACATCAACAAAATTAAATTCAAACGTTATTAAGTAATGGTCGGATAAAAGGGAGTTTACAGGTGACACCAACAGACCATCAGTTTCAACACCGTAGGTGAGAACGAGATCGAGAGTATGATTAAAACAGTGCGTCGGTTTATCCACTTTTTGTGAGATACCCATTGATTCTAGAAGAGAATCGAAGGCTAATTTAAGATTATCGCTTTCAACATCCATATGAATGTTAAAATCACCCACTATGATGAATGTATCTGTGCTGATCAATAATCCAGAAAGGAAATCTGAAAATTCAGACAAAAACTCTAGATAAGCACCAGCAGGGGGCCGATACACTACCACTAACACAACTGGCTTCTCTGATTTCCAGCTCGGAAATTTCAGACCAAGCATGAGGCTTTCAAATGTATTATAGTTGCACTTAGGTTCAATTTTTGTTTGGAGACCGGAGTTATAAATTGCTGCGACTCCTCCGCCTCGGCCCGTGCTTCTAGGAATGTGATGATTAAAGTAGCCGGGCGGAGTTGATTCATTCAAACTAACATACTCTTCCTCCTGTAACCATGTTTCTGTTAAGCAGAAAATATCACTCCTGCTCTCTGTAATTATATCATTTACTAACAGAGACTTAGAGCTTAATGATCGTATATTTAGTAGTCCGCATCTAATTTTTCGGTCTGTAATTGGTACCAAATGTACATTGGTTTTAATTTTTACAAGGTTATCTTGGTTAACGCCTCTATAACGCTGCACCTGGTGAACTTTTGGAGGGCGGGGAACTGCAACCACTTCTATTTTGTTAGGCACCTGGCCAGAGTCGCCAATATCATGTAATCCTACAGTTTTAGAGTCGCTAATTACATAATGCAATCCTACAGTTTTGTTGGCAGGCGTTGGTCCTCGAGAAGCAGCAGAGAAGTGTGTTAAACTACAGCTCTGCATCCTGGCCTGGACCCTGCATTGTCAGGGTCTAACATGACACCAAGATTCCTGGGAGAAGATGTGGGTACAAGTGTGGTGGAATCTAGTTGCTTATCTGAGGAGTTAAGGAGTGACTGGCTGGACAAACCATCAGCAGTATGAGGACTGAGGACAGACCAGCAGATCTGGCAGCCCGTAGTGGCTCAGCAGTATGAGGACTGAGGACAGACCAGCAAATCTCACCCGAGCTTGTTTGAAGACAGAGGGAAAGATGGCAGAAGTAAGAGAGGAGTTGATAATGTGGGTTATTTCCGGTTTCACTGTCGGTAAAATGTGCAGGATGTCGGTAGGGACAGGATCGAGAGGACAGGACGTTGGTTTTGAGCCGACTAGAAGTTTAGAGACTTCGTCCTCGTTTAGAGACCGGGAGGAGCAGAGATCTTAGGACATTCCTGCTTCCTGACCCTCTGAACATCTCAGTGATTCAAACTCAACACTTCCTTAATTGAACTGAAATTCTTTTGTTGATGACAAAATAAGATGAATCCATTTACAGGTTTTGTGCAGAGATTTAACATCAAACTGTCCTCCCTCCAAAACCTGTAAAATGTTGAAAAATAACTTGTTTTGTTAAAACCCTGTTTTAGTAGTTTTTAATGTCATCAATGAGTACTAGAGTCCTAAAACTGCTGCAGACTCTCCCGGAGAAATCTGGAGAGCTGGTTTCATCCTGAACCAAACTGTGGGCTCTGAACCAGCAGGACCACATGGTTGAGGAACACAGAAGACTCTGTGGTGGAAAAACAGGAACGAGGAGGAAAAAGTGATGTTTGAAGAACCTAAATCATCAAATAAACCACCATGGACAGAAAATATAAAGTCATGATGAGTCATAGAATCAGTTAACAGCGGTTGTCTTACTTTGTGTCTGAGGGTCCAGGTTCTTTACTGAAGTCTGGAGGTTTATCTTTGGACCAGTCACTCTTCATAGACAGACAGCTGGATCCTGGAGACTCTGGTCTCTCCTCCTCTTCCTCCACACAATCATCCATCTTCTGGACTTCAGTCATTCAGAGACATGAACCACAAACACCGACCATCTTTGAATCTGTAGACAGAAACCTTTTTAGAACACGACTAAGTCATGAAATCAATTTAACAACTTTCCCTGAAGGACTTTGTCAAAACTGGTGAGGAGGAAGAAAGAGGTTTTACTGATACTGACGATGAGACAGAACTGAAGCTGAGTCTCCTCTAACCTGACGCCAACATTTCTGTCCAGGTGGGATCTGTGAATCAGAATCAGAAATCAGAATCAGAAAAGGGTTTATTGCCAAGTTTTCACACGAGGAATTTGTTATGGTGATTGGTGCAACACAATACAATTATAAAAGCAAATATGTAAGAGATAAAATGAAATGAAATGTATAAACAATAAAAAGTATAAACAGTATAATAAAATGTAAACCGGAAAAGTACAAAATGAGGTTTTAAAGTGCCGGGTGAGTCTGTACAAAAGTGACTTAGGAACTTAGGATAGGTAAAAAGTATAGACAGAAATGTACAATGAGGTTTGTAAAGTGCCAGATATGAGTCTGTGCAGAAGTGAAGCCGAGTATTCACCTGGAGAAGATATTTTATGCTTCATTAAACACTCAAAGAAAGACTGATGAAGTCGTCCAGGAAACCACTTCTTCACTGATTCTCACTAAAGGGCCCCAACCTGAACGTTACCTGCTTGTGTTCGATTTTTTCTACACAAAAACATCAGTTTATTTTTCTGAGATCATAAAACAGTTTTCAGGAAACAGTTGGACTTCAGATGTTGGTTATTTTAACCATATGATCGTACTTTGTTAGCTAAACGCTAACTTCCTTCATTGTTCAGTAAACAAACCCCTGAACGACTCGCTGAGAAACAAACTTACAAAGGAACTTTGTGTTAAAGTCTCATTCAAGTCTCAGAGAGAAGAGTCTAAAATTCTGAAGAAGATAGAAACTTAGAGCTTAAAAAAGTCTCAGTTACTGAAATCAATCAAACTTTTAAAATCTGTAAAACTCTTCTGAACATCAAAAATTATCCTTTCTGTTGAACCAGAAACATTTAAACCTGTTAATAGGAAATACAGGATTTTCTTTTAATCGTCAAAACAAAATGTGCGTCTAAAATTATTCTGTTTATTTTGTAGAGCTGTAAGCAAACTAAGATTATTGTTGTTAAATTTATTCCTACAAATATTTTCTTCCAGATGAGATGTTGACACTTCTTACATCTGATTCAGTAAAGATCAACTACATTTCCCATGATTCTTAGTGTGAGCATCGTTGATCCAGATACCCCCGTACCAGAACCAGTGGTTCTGGAGTCTCAGTCTTCCCTGAATGTCTGACGTTCACTCGTCGATCAAACGCTGACAAACAACTTTAGGTGATTTTTCACCTGATTTGATCAGGTTTCTCTTGTTTCTCCTCTGATTCACATCTCTGCTCTCTGGCTATCAAACTTCCTCATAAACTCTAGTCTGGTCTGATAGGAATGAGGAAAAACAAGTATTTTACACACGCATGAATGCAAACACACACGCACACACACGTCAGAGGTTCATGGTGGTAGGGTGTGGTCGTCTGTGAGGAGGAAGAAGCTCCTGTTTTAATTCAAATATCAACAAATGTAACATCATCCAGAAACCCCCCCCTTGCCTTTATACCCCCATGTGATGTCAGAAAATCATGTGACCCCTTAAACCTGCAGTTAGCTGGATGTCAGTTACTGCGTCCTCAAAAATGTCCCAACAACCTCCAGAAGTCTCTTTTCCTGTGTTTGATTAAACCTGATACAGGTACGTCTGAACAAGAGTCCTCAAGGACACATTTATCTGACCCCAAACTATTTACTTCTTCAGTTTCAGTCTCAGACACTTTAACAGTAGAAGAAAAAAGGAACAAAAACTCACCTGGTCTCCTCTGCTGCTCCGTCCACATCAATATGGAATCTGAATACTTTCAGGTGTTTTTCACCTGTGCAGAACTGCTCCTCCTCCTCCTCCTCCTCCCGCAGAAGAACTTGACACACGTGGAGATGACGTCACGGAGCAGATAAAACAGGGTCGACAACTACGGCTGATGATTTTTATAGAACCTGCATCAGTTGTCAAAGAGCCACGTTTTGGATTCTGAGAGAAAGAACAAGAACAGAATCATCAGGAAAGAACCAGATGGACCTTAAGGTGGTTGGTTTTGCTGCTTGCAGATGTTCAGATGTTCTCCAGAGCAGAGACGGCTGCAGGAGACGGCAGAGCCAGGACTGTTCAGCTGAGCAGCCGGTATTTTACATGTGGTGACGGAGGCTCCGGTCCTGGACCAGAGAGGAACCACAGACACAGAAACTGCTGCTGAGGTGACCAGCACATCTGCTGATGCTGGACCTCATTTGAACTCTGACCCCCCCATAGAAAATCCAGGGAGCAGCTGCTTCAGAAGTCACCACGTCAGTAAAAAGAGTCCACCGGTGTGAAATGTGTTGTCAGTATAAATACAGCTGCTCTGTGAAGGTCTCAAATGTGAGTGCATATTATTCTAAAGCATATACATTTAATTCAGTATGTATTTCATTGTTTCATGGATCCTGCTTTGAAGAGCATGATGAAATAATTTCAACCGTCACGACAGTTTGTCCACAGACACAAACTGGTTATTTTCTGCAGCAAGTCGAGACAAATCGATCCCAGATAACGGATCGATGCACAGCCGGAAGACAAACTCATTCAGGAGCGTTTAGGGTTTTTGGATGATGTAAAGCACAACTGACGTCTTCATGTAGCTCCAGCACACGCATGAGCACTTCCTGAGTTGGTAAGGTGAGTGAAGGACAGGAGAAACGTCACAAACATGTCCAGAGCTGCTGAGAGAAGCTGTGAATGTGACTGAAGAAGCTTTGAGGAGAATCCTCCAACCCCAGCAGCTCCTGCAACAGTTGCAGTTTTATCCTGCACAAACTGAATTCATCACATGTTCCTGTAAGTCTGTGTATGTGACAAATACATCTTTAAACTTTATTTATGACCAGTTCTTCCTTCTGCTATTGTATACAGAACATTCAAAATGTTTAATACAACCTTAAATCAACAAAAGTTGTTAAAGCTGGAAGAAAATCTCACAAAATGAAATGAAATGTTCCAACAAAATCAGTTCATCCTCAAGTGTTTGGAGATTTTTCCCAAAACACATTTGTTTGTGTAAATGTATTTGTTTTGTAAAGATAAACTCATTTCAAATCAATGTTTTCAAAAACTGCTACTAAAGTCAATGAGAAAACGACTCTCAGTCCAGGTCGGGACGTCGCTGGACCTGTTTTAGGTCAATCATATGTTACAATTTACACGTTACTATTTCATGTAGTCGGATGAACACTTAGACGTCCAGCATCATTTTACCGGGACTTCCACCCTCTTCTTAAACATCTCATGGATTCATGCAACCACCTTTGATAATGGAAAGATGCCATATCATTCAGACTCAATCAGAAGCTGTTTTAACATGACCTGTAAGCTCATTCTGGGAAACACAAATGCTTTTACCTTTTCCTTATCCCGTATATGATTTTAACAATAATAATCATAATAACAATAATACATGTAAATGATCATTATTCAGCCTCACAACAACCCATGGGGCTCATTTTTCCACATAAACAACAGTAAACAACAACTTCAGTGGACTCACGTGCTGCTTAATCAAAGCAACAAAGGACAATAATCACATCAACAATAACATGTTGCTAAATGGGCAGTTCAGTGACTGCACACAGGAAGAAAAGCGTTTTGCTCACCGTTTGAAGAGGAAGAGCATCCTCCCGTCTTCCATGGTGGTAAAGTGGTGAATGAGCTGTCGTAGAAACTCCCACTGGCCTTTAGGTCCTCGACAGCAACAGTCCATGTTTCTGTTTCTCACATCCCGCTGAAGATGCTGACGAGCCCAGAACCCTGCAAGAGTGCTGTCACTTTAGTCAAGTATTGCTACTAAAAACCCTCCATAACTGAACTAATAATGTTGCTACTTTACTGAGGAATCAACACACACGCCGTTATTTCCTTCATGACGTTGATGCTAATGTGCTGTAATGTAATAATAATCATGACCGGTACGTTGTATTTCCAGACCAGTCGTCTCATCTTGTACATTTAATATCAGTTCTGTGTCTATCTGAACTTATTGATTCATCTATGAACTCTACATTTAATATCAGTTCTGTGTCTATCTGAACTTATTCATTCATCTATGAACTCTATTCCAGCAGTCCGGGCTCAGAGCTCTTTCCCGCCTTACGCGGTTGCTAGGCAACGAGCCCCACCGGCTGATTCCGTTAGGTTTACGTTTATCAACAATACAATCATAAAATCTAACCATAAACTCACACATTACACATTCACCCATCAAGTACACGATTATAACTCTCCATTCTTACCTGCAAAGAGCAAGAAATATGTATTACTTATCCTCGTTACGCCGCACACATCCTCACTGTCAAGTGTGTTCTCGTTCTCACAGTGTAATCCCGCGAGACTTCCATTATCCCCGAACATCAGTGCAGCGCCCTCTGCTGGTGAGAGTTGGACACTGCATCACCACGTTGGTCAATAAACGAACCTTTTCCTATCAGACAACACAGAACATTTTCAACACACTCATGAGCTTTATACTTAATGCAAGTAATATTAAACATATTAATAATAATAATGTGGGTATATTACCGATGGCTCTTTATTGCACATTTTCACCACATAACATTTACACTGTTTTACACATCATAAAACTCTCAATAATTAATGAAGAGAGACGAGGTGGAGACGACAGAGCCACAACACAGAAGGACATAAACCGTTAAAAAGGTCAAATTAAAGGCATGGCAATTAGTCTGAAGACTCAAAGGAAAGTCAAAGTTAACATCTTTTTTTTTAATTGTGAATAACCCTGATTTCCAGCCTGGGATGGTGGACGTTGGTTTTAAACAGTGGGGTGATAATCGTGTTCATAGATTGAGGGATTTACTCTCTGATAATATGGTTATGACATTTGAACAAATGATAGAGAGATATTCTATCCCCAGAAATGACTTCCTTCGTTATTTACAGGTAATGTATTATATGTTGCACAGTACTACCTTGGTTGAGAACCATGAAAGCTCTCCTATTGAGAAATTATTATTTTTAACAGGAAGAGAGATATCTGTAAGCCTATTTTATAAAGCTCTGTGTTTCACACCCCGGTTGGGCTGGACAAGCTTAAAGGCACATGGGAGAAGGAGCTAAACATCATAACTGATGATGAAGAATGGAAGGATGTATTCAATAATTTCAGTTTGCAATCGCGCCCAAGCAATACAGTTAAAAATTATACACAGAATGCACATGTCCCCCAACCGTAGACTTCAATCTCTCACCCATGTGCCTTAAATGCAAGATAGAAATGTGTACCCTAACTCATTGTTTTTGGTCATGTTGTAAACTGCAGGTGTGTTGGTCTAATGTGCTATCTGAAATAGGAAAGATATTGGACTTAAAACTGGATATGGACCCTGTATCTCTTGTACTGGGCGTCCTAAGACAACACTTAATATCAAAACATAATCGGAGGCTGTATTGTATTAAAAAGTACCAACTATTAAAGGCTGGCAAAGAGTGGTGTTTGATCTGGTGCCATTAAAATACCTGACATGTATATTACATTCAAAAACAGACCAATTCTATAAAGTCTGGGAGCGTTACTTGAACTATGTAGAGCCTGATGTCTTGACTGGTCATACTGTATATTTTTACAGTAACCCAGGGTATTATTTATATGAATCTGAGCTGGTGTTTTGTTGTTTTTTTTCTTCTGTTTGTTTATTTGCTGCTTTTTATTTCTGTGGATCATAATATGTATCCATTCTTTGCTTGTAAAAGTGAAAAATGAATAAAAATATTGTATAAAAAAAAAGGTCAAATTAAAGTCTGACTTCTCTGCTTCCATCAGCAGACACTTTTTTCCCCAAATGTTCTTGTAAATTGAATGGATAATGGAAAATTTTGGTACAACACTGTCTGTTGCCTGTTTTCATTCCTATGCCAAGGTCATGTTCCTTTGACACAGACCCTGGCACGGTTGCCAGGGTGATGGGTGATGTTTTGTCTTTTCCAGCTCCCAACTATAAAATAACCTGTCCCTAATCTTCTTCAGCTCACTCCGGACAGACGGTTCATGTGACCGGTTGCTCTGTGTGACTCCATTCAATTGAATGTTCTTCCTCTTTTCATTAAACTTCCGAAAGACAGCTGAGGTATCCTGACATTCTTTTTGAACAACAATTTTTGCCACCACACATCCAGGTGGAATAAAAAGTCGGGCATTATCACAGCTTTGGAGGTTTTCTACTGTGGACACAAAATCCAAATTGTATTCATAGTAAAACATAAAATAGCCACGTACCTAAGAGGGCCTAAAACTGTGAAGTTTTCAATCAAATAATTTGCCCATAAATGAGCTTGAAATTGGACTGATTGTGATTAATTAGTAATTAGGATTCTGAAATACCATTTACCTCCACTGGTCGTATGTGACGTCACCAGGTCTGGACCAAGACGGCCGCTCTGTCAGCACGTTATAGTATAGTATATTTTTATAGTATATATCATATATTATAGTACTCTGTCAGCACGTTATAGTATAGTATATTTTTATAGTATATATCATATATTATAGTACTCTGTCAGCACGTTATAGTATAGTATATTTTTATAGTATATATCATATATTATAGTACTCTGTCAGCACGTGATAGTATAGTATATTTTTATAGTATATATCATATATTATAGTACTCTGTCAGCACGTGATAGTATAGTATATTTTTATAGTATATATCATATATTATAGTACTCTGTCAGCACGTTATAGTATAGTATATTTTTATAGTATATATCATATATTATAGTACTCTGTCAGCACGTTATATTATAGTATACTTTTATAGTATATATCATATATTATAGTACTCTTCAGCACGTTATAGTATAGTATATTTTTATAGTATATATCATATATTATAGTACTCTGTCAGCACGTTATAGTATAGTATATATTTATAGTATATATCATATATTATAGTACTCTGTCAGCACGTTATAGTATAGTATATTTTTATAGTATATATGATATATTATAGTACTCTGTTAGCACGTCTCTCCCAGAACGTTACAGTATGATATATATTTATAGTATATATCATATATTATAGTATAAATTGTATTTGATGGTGTTTTTTCAATAAGAGGATTGCAACAGTTCGCCCTCTGGTGGTTATATATGGTAACTGCACTCAATGTAAAGTTAGAAGAATTAAATGACAAAATTACATCCTGTTATTCCTTTCAAAATAAATCGACAATAAACAGTTAAAAGGGCACGACGACAACGAGTCTGTTTCGAGGAGAAATTAGTGCAAATACAATCTTCATCCGTCTTCTGTCATTAATTAATGTAATTACAGTCGGTAATCTATGAATTGTTCTCTAATTAAAATGAATTACAGACGATAATGTCGTTAGTGGAAGAAAACCGTTGTTTCTAGTGTCACCACAAGAGAGCGGTCGTAACAACGTTTCGCCCTCTAGCAGTTCGCCCTCTAGCGGTTATACAAGGTAACTGCAGTCAGGGTAAAATAAGAAGAATTAAATGACAAAAGTACATCCTGTTGTTCCTTTCAAAATAAATTGACAATAAACAGTTAAAAAGGCAAAATTAGTCTGTTTCGAGGAGAAAATAGTGCAAAAAACAACCTTCATCCGTCTTCTGTCATTAATTAATGTAATTACAGTCGCTAATTTATGAATAGTTCTGTAATTCAAATGAATTACAGACGATAATATCGTTAAGTGGAAGAAAACGGTGGTTTCTAGTGTCACCACAAGAGGGCGGTCGTAACAACGTTTCGCCCTCTAGCGGTTATACAAGGTAACTGCAGTCAGGGTAAAGCTAGAAGAATTAAATGACAAAAGTACATCCTGTTGTTCCTTTCAAAATAAATTGACAATAAACAGTTAAAAGCACGACGACAACGAGTCTGTTTCGAGGAGAAATTTGTGTAAAAACAATCTTCATCCGTCTTCTGTCATTAATTAATGTAATTACAGTCTGTAATCTATCAATAGTTCTGCAGTTTGGATGAATTACACACGATAATGTTGTTAAAGCGCCTTTCTACAAAGAAATGTACGTTTTACGTCTCATTTATTCATTCACACACGCACTGTCAAGTTATGCGTTTGTTCTGACCACAACTCTGCCCAAACTTGAAAAACTGCTTGATCAATTATAGAAGGATGCAATGGACAACTCAATTCTTCTTCATCCAATGTTTTTATTTTCTTGAAGATGGGTTTAGTTTGATGGGTTTAAACGGGGGTAATCAAATAATGTAATGGGATGGGATAAAGAAGAGTAGTAGTAGGTTGATAACCTTTAAGATAAACAGAAAAGACATTAATTAGACTCAATTTAAACAATCAGTAAGCATGTTCCTTTAGGATTTCTAAATAATATGTCACTCAAACATTTAAATTAAATTCTCAAAGACAATTTCTTAACTTAATAATGTCTCAAAATGATCAATATTAACTAAACATAAAGTACCATCATGTTTACCTATTTTCAACAATCTTCTTCTGACTTTGACCTGTCCAAGAAAAAGGAATGATTTGGCCCTGCCGCAAGCCAAGTGGAGCCAACATGCTCTATACACAAGAGTACTGGACTGTGGCCATGCTAAGCCACCCCCAGGTAAAGATGAACACTCCTTAACAACTAGTTCCTTTATGGGAATTGTTCATCTCTTGATGATACTGCTCCTGGCTGGTGATATTGAAGTAAATCCTGGGCCTGAGTTCCTTGGTTCTGATTTTTTGGATGGGCTAACTAGGCCACAACCAGAGCTAGCTGGGCTACTACCACAGGTAGCCTTGTCACCATGCCAGGCCGGGCTTCAACCACCACTAGCTGGGCCTCCTTCACTGCTATGGATACCACCATACCAGGCCAGGCTCCCACCATTACCGGCTGGGCTACCATCACACCAGGCCGGGTCCCTGCCATGGCTAGCCAAGCCCCAACCACTACTGACTGGGCTTCCACCACTGCTAGCTGGGCTACCACCACTACCGGCTGGGCTTCCACCACTGCTAGCTGGGCTACCACCACTACCAGCTGGGCTTCCACCACAGCTAGCTGGGCTACCACCACTACCAGCTGGGCTTCCACCACAGCTAGCTGGGCTACCACCACTACCAGCTGGGCTTCCACCACAGCTGGCTGGGCTACCACCACTGCTAGCCGGGCTTCCACCACTGCTAACTGGGCTACCACCACACCAGGTCAGGCTCCTACCACCACCAGCTGGGCTACCAGCTGGGCTTCCACCACAGCTAGCTGGGCTTCTACCACACCAGGCCAGGTCCCCACCACAGCCACCCGGGTCTTCACCAGCTGGGCTTTCACCATACCAGCTAGCTGGACCTCCACCTCTGCTGCCTGGGCCTCCACCTCTGCTGGCTGGGCCTCCACCACCGCTGGCTGGGCCTCCACCTCGGCTAGCTGGGCCTCCACCTCGGCTAGCTGGACCTCCACCACCGCTGGCTGGGCCTCCACCACCGCTGGCTGGGCCTCCACCTCGGCTAGCTGGGCCTCCACCTCAGCTAGCTGGACCTCCACCTCTGCTGCCTGGGCCTCCACCACCACTGGCTGGGCCTCCACCTCGGCTAGCTGGGCCTCCACCTCAGCTAGCTGGGCCTCCACCTCCGCTGCCTGGGCCTCCACCTCTGCTGCCTGGGCCTCCACCTCTGCTGCCTGGGCCTCCACCTCTGCTGGCTGGGCCTCCACCTCTGCTGGCTGGGCCTCCACCTCTGCTGGCTGGGCCTCCACCTCTGCTGGCTGGGCCTCCACCTCTGCTGGCGTTTCGCCCTCTAGCGGTTATACAAGGTAACTGCAGTCAGGGTACAGCTAGAAGAATTAAATGACAAAAGTACATCCTGTTGTTCCTTTCAAAATAAATTGACAATAAACAGTTAAAAGCACGACGACAACGAGTCTGTTACGAGGAGAAATTTGTGTAAAAACAATCTTCATCCGTCTTCTGTCATTAATTAATGTAATTACAGTCTGTAATCTATCAATAGTTCTGCAGTTTGGATGAATTACACACGATAATGTTGTTAAAGCGCCTTTCTACAAAGAAATGTACGTTTTACGTCTCATTTATTCATTCACACACGCACTGTCAAGTTATGCGTTTGTTCTGACCACAACTCTGCCCAAACTTGAAAAACTGCTTGATCAATTATAGAAGGATGCAATGGACAACTCAATTCTTCTTCATCCAATGTTTTTATTTTCTTGAAGATGGGTTTAGTTTGATGGGTTTAAACGGGGGTAATCAAATAATGTAATGGGATGGGATAAAGAAGAGTAGTAGTAGGTTGATAACCTTTAAGATAAACAGAAAAGACATTAATTAGACTCAATTTAAACAATCAGTAAGCATGTTCCTTTAGGATTTCTAAATAATATGTCACTCAAACATTTAAATTAAATTCTCAAAGACAATTTCTTAACTTAATAATGTCTCAAAATGATCAATATTAACTAAACATAAAGTACCATCATGTTTACCTATTTTCAACAATCTTCTTCTGACTTTGACCTGTCCAAGAAAAAGGAATGATTTGGCCCTGCCGCAAGCCAAGTGGAGCCAACATGCTCTATACACAAGAGTACTGGACTGTGGCCATGCTAAGCCACCCCCAGGTAAAGATGAACACTCCTTAACAACTAGTTCCTTTATGGGAATTGTTCATCTCTTGATGATACTGCTCCTGGCTGGTGATATTGAAGTAAATCCTGGGCCTGAGTTCCTTGGTTCTGATTTTTTGGATGGGCTAACTAGGCCACAACCAGAGCTAGCTGGGCTACTACCACAGGTAGCCTTGTCACCATTCCAGGCCGGGCTTCAACCACCACTAGCTGGGCCTCCTTCACTGCTATGGATACCACCATACCAGGCCAGGCTCCCACCATTACCGGCTGGGCTACCATCACACCAGGCCGGGTCCCTGCCATGGCTAGCCAAGCCCCAACCACTACTGACTGGGCTTCCACCACTGCTAGCTGGGCTACCACCACTACCGGCTGGGCTTCCACCACTGCTAGCTGGGCTACCACCACTACCAGCTGGGCTTCCACCACAGCTAGCTGGGCTACCACCACTACCAGCTGGGCTTCCACCACAGCTGGCTGGGCTACCACCACTGCTAGCCGGGCTTCCACCACTGCTAACTGGGCTACCACCACACCAGGTCAGGCTCCTACCACCACCAGCTGGGCTACCAGCTGGGCTTCCACCACAGCTAGCTGGGCTTCTACCACACCAGGCCAGGTCCCCACCACAGCCACCCGGGTCTTCACCAGCTGGGCTTTCACCATACCAGCTAGCTGGACCTCCACCTCTGCTGCCTGGGCCTCCACCTCTGCTGGCTGGGCCTCCACCACCGCTGGCTGGGCCTCCACCTCGGCTAGCTGGGCCTCCACCTCGGCTAGCTGGACCTCCACCACCGCTGGCTGGGCCTCCACCACCGCTGGCTGGGCCTCCACCTCGGCTAGCTGGGCCTCCACCTCAGCTAGCTGGACCTCCACCTCTGCTGGCTGGGCCTCCACCACCACTGGCTGGGCCTCCACCTCGGCTAGCTGGGCCTCCACCTCAGCTAGCTGGGCCTCCACCTCTGCTGCCTGGGCCTCCACCTCTGCTGCCTGGGCCTCCACCTCTGCTGCCTGGGCCTCCACCTCAGCTAGCTGGACCTCCACCACCACTGGCTGGCTTGACATCGATGCCAGCGGGACCTCCACCACTGTCAGCAGCTCATTCAGGCTCCCTCAGCAGTGCAGCGATAGGTGAGTCCAGGAGTGGGTTATGCCCCAGAAACCCTGTGTTCAAAAAACAACGATCTGCAAATCTACACAGCACCCTTAACCAAGCCAAGGTAATCTGGGACCCACAATATAAGCCAAGAGGTCTACTTGGTGGACATTTAAATATTAGAAGTATTTTGCCCAAGTGTGACCAAGTTCATAATCTATTAAGTAACTCGAACCTGGACTTTTTATGTTTGTCTGAGACCTGGCTAAATATAAATTCACCGATGGCTGGACTACATGTACCAGGCTACAACATCTTTAGGAAAGACCGGGTGGGAAATCGGGGTGGAGGTGTAATATTTTATGTAAGGGAACACTTTAAGTGCAAACAGATAGAATGGGTCTGTGTACATAACCTTGAATGTATCGGTCTTAAAATAGCTCTCTCTCCACAAATGTCGATAACGCTGATTGGGATGTATAGACCTCCATCAGCTTCTAATGCTTTCTATGCAGAGCTTCAGGCTGTACTTAAGGAATGTGACACGAAAAATGAAGTAATCTTGCTTGGAGATTTAAATATTAACTGGCTTGACAAATCAAATCGGAGACAGTTAAAATCACTATTAACTAATCTTAATTTTACTCAATTAATCAAAGGTCCCACCAGACTAACTACTTCCTCGGAAACATGCATAGATCTTGTCTTTTCCAACAAGTGTGAGAGAATTCAAAAGACGTTCAATATGATCACAGGTCTGTCAGACCATAACCTCATTCTGTTCTCAAGAAAGCTATCTAAAAATAGATTTTCTTGTACTAAGAAAACAACATCAGAGCAGATGAGAGTACCAAGGAGGGAGATTCCAAATTTGACAGAGGCACTAAACAATATCAACTGGGATAATTATCTCACCCATAATCATGTTAGTGACAACTGTAACGTATTCATGACTGTTATCCAAGACACAGTGTCTGCATTTACTAGAAAAATTAAAGCAAAACCATCAAAAAAGAATCACCTCCCGTGGTTGAATGAAACCATATGGACATTACTGAAAAAACGAGATCATGCTCTCAAAATATCACTTAAAACGAAAAGGGTGAATGATAGACAGACATTTACTTCTCTTAGAAATAAAGTCGTAAAGGAAATTCGATTTGCAAAAGCAAATTTTTTTATTAATATAATCAGTACTGCAAGAGGAAATGCTAAAGAGATCTGGACAAATATTAAAAAATTGACGGGAAATAGTACAGTGCACAGAGAAATTAGGGAGCTACAGCTAGAAGAGAAAGTCATCCATGATCCAAGGGACATTGCAACAACGTTGAACGATTATTTTATAGACTCAGTTAAAGAACTGACTCAAAGCAACTTCCCCCAGATAGAATACCACCCACCAATGCCACTGAACGCCGACAACCCCGTTCTTGATTTGTGCGTAGTGTCGCAGTCACAAGTTGATAAAGCTGTGTGTGGCCTCAAAAGCTCTAAAGCCAAAGATGCATTTTGTATGGATGTAACATTTCTAAAATATCACAAAGAATCTTTCATAGCACCCTTAATTACTATTATAAATAAATCCATAAACGAAAGTTCCTTCCCTGAACCCTGGAAGTGCTCTGTCATTACACCAGTCTTTAAGTCAGGTAATCCTGCAATACCCAGCAACTACAGACCGATAAGCATACTTCCAGCAGTCTCCAAAGTCATGGAAAAAATAGTAGCAGAGCAAATTGAAGATCATCTTAACAACAGTCCATATACCTTGAACAGGATGCAATTTGGCTTTAGAAAACATCATTCTACTGAGACGGCGGTTTGCTTCTTTCTGGAAAATATCAAATCAAAGCTTGATGGAGGCGGTGTCATTGGTGCTGTTTTCATCGATCTTAGAAAAGCATTTGACACCATTAACCATCAGATACTGTTGACCAAACTGTCTAGCTTTAACTTCTCCCAAAGTACTCTGAATTGGATTGAATCATACATATCTGCAAGATCACAGTGTGTTAGGATACAAAACATGAAGTCAACATTACGCAACAACAATCTTGGGGTACCGCAGGGGTCAGTGCTAGGTCCACTGCTTTTCAGTTTGTTTATAAATGATCTGCCAAGTTGTTGTCCTTCGAATGTCACCTGCCAAATGTATGCCGATGATACTGTTCTGTATGTCCATGCAAAGGACAAAAAACACGCTGCGCAAGAACTGACAGATGCTATGACAAATGTGTATAACTGGCTTGAGAAATCCCAACTATACTTGAACACATCCAAGACTGTGTGTATGTACTTCTCAAAAAGAGCCAATACTGACAGCGATACCAACGTTTCTGTGCAAGGCAAAACAATTGAGGTGGTACAAGAGTTTAAATACTTGGGAATCACTCTTGACTCACAACTTCTCTTTAAACGACAGATAAAAAACACTGTGAATAGAATTAAGTTTAACTTGTCCAACTTTAGGTTTATTAGAAACAATCTAACTCTTGAGTCAGCAAAATTGTATTTTGATGCTATGATCATGTCACATATGTCCTATTGCATAACAAGTTGGGCATCGGCCTGTAAGACGAGACTAAAACCGATTGAAACGGTTTATAAACAAGCTCTGAAAGTATTGGATAAAAAACCAAAAACGTACCATCACTGTCAGATATTACAAAAACATGAGCGCTTAAGCTGGGACAACACTGTTAAACACACAGACGCTATCTTGATTTACAAAATCCTCCATGGCAAAGCACCTCCTCCATTACAAGATTTTGTGAAAAAAAATTCAAACAGATCAACAAGAGCTGGTTCTAGAGGTGACTGTGTAGTTCCTTTTAGAAAGAGTGCCTTTAGCCAAGCCACTTTTTCTGTTCGTGCTTCCCACACCTGGAATTCAATACCAAACACAATACGTGAACTCCCGAATCTGTCCTCTTTTACCAAACATCTTAAAGCTTGGCTATTGGAAGAACAACACTGTTGCCACAACCGTGCCTAAAACATGTATACTTTTCATTGATGTTGCTTTTCTTTTCCTTTTCTGTCCTATTGTGTTTTTAAGGACACTTGTAATTGCTCCTCCTGCTAACTGTTCTACTTGTCGTTACTGTTGTTTTATTGATTTTAGTATTTTATGTTGTTGACACTAACCTGCCTAAGGGACTAAAGATGAAAATTAGCCGTTGGCTATAATCTTGCATATTTACATGTATATGTTCATTAATATGTATTGTCCCTGTTATAAATAAAATAAACTCAAACTCAAACAATCTATACATGCTTAAATTAAAATAAACAAATTAAGTCAACTTAAATTGCATTGGATTTCCTAAACTAAAAAACCCAATCACATCCACATTCAAACTGGTTCTTTCCTACCAGTTGCGTCTTTTAATCGATCAGGAGCTGTGGTCAGGAGTTGTTACATGAGGGAGATGAGCTTACAGACCAGACCAAACATTTCCTGCCATGCCTTCCTTGGCACAGGTGAACATGGCCCCAATTAGTGCACTTCCTGGGAGCACCAGTACTGTGTGGTCGCCCTCTGCTGGTTTGGAGTATGAACTTTGTATTTGACACAACACCTCCCACTTGACCTCCTGGTTCTTCAACCCAAGGAGGTCACACCAACTTCATGATGTCCTGGATCCAGCTTTTTTCCTTCAATTTTGTTTTTGCTCTTCAACTGGAAGCAGGACAACTATCCGTCTGACATCCCGGTGAAGAACTGTTGCAGGTATTTTGGTTGATGGCTTTTTCACCTTCTGAGAGGACTTCACAGTTGAGACCAGGTAGCTGGGGAATGTTCTGACATGCACGTCCCTTACAATTCCCCTCTTGTCGGTGTTGACATCAATGACTCTGGCAAGCCAGAACTGTCCTCTCAAGGTGTTTTGGTCAGCCAGCCAGACAACGTCTCCAATGGCCACGTTCCTGTGCACTGTGTGCCACTTGGTCCTGACAAACAGGTTTGGTCCTGCTAACTGACTCCACTTACTCCAAAACCGGTCAACTTCTGTTTGGATAGCTCTTAATCTCTTGTAAGAGTAGCCTTCAAAGTTGAAGTTCCCCGGATCCCCGCTGGTTCCAGTTCTTCCAAGCAGAAGTGAATTTGGGCTGATGTATTCCACGCAGTCTTCCCGACTCTGAGTCCTGGCATCAATAGGTCTTTCATTGGCGAGGTTGGAAGCCATATAAAGGAAAGTTTGAAATTCACTCCATGTGAAGGCTCCATTACCTCCCAGATTGTGCAAAGCCCTCTTCACGGTGCGGACAGCGGCTTCAGCAGCTCCATTTCTGTGAGGCGAGTCTGGAGGATGGATTTTCCAGCTCCATTCTGTGCCATGTTTGGAGGCTTCATTTTCAATCTTTGATTTTTCCAGTCGGTCCAGAAACATGTAGAGCTCTTTGAGGGCGGGTCTGGCGCCAATAAAGTTCTTTCCAGGATCGGACCACAGTTTCCTTGGGTGTCCTCTTAGTGCCGTGAATCGTTGGTAAGCCAGCAGGAACCCTTCAGCTGATTGGTCACTGACGAGGTCTGTGTGCATAGCTCTAGACGCCATGCAGCAGAAGACAATCCCCCACACTTTGAGCTTCACCTTCTTTTTTACCTCATCCTTAACTTCGTAGGGTCCAAATAAGTCCACTGTTGTGTACTTAAATGGATTGGCTGGTGTTATTCGCTCAGATGGAAGGTCACTCATGATTTGCTGGCATCTTCTGACCTTGGCTTTCCTGCATGCCACACAGTTGTCAACAATCTTTTGAGCTAGTTTCCGGCCTCTCACCACCCAAGCTTTCTTTCTCATCCGGAGAAGTGTGCCTGCAATTTCTTCATGGTTGGCATTGTGGGCTTCTCGAGCTAAAAGAGTGGATGTCCATGATGTGTAAGGCAAGATTGGTACCGCAGTTTTTTCTTCGTTAAAGATTTGGAATCTTCCTCCACAGAGTAAAAGTCCAGTGCTTTCATCTTTGATCACAGCTAGTCTGTTGAGTGCAGTGTTTGGAAAGGTCACTTCTTCCTGTGCCGCAAGGAAGATATCCCTGAGTGAATCTTCACACTCCCTGATGGTAAGTGCAGCTTCATTGATTCTGGACTTGATTTTTTGAGCTGAAAGAATTCCCTCCCCCTTTGGCTTATCTTTGACTGCGGTTCTGTCCAACACTTTTTTCCACCTTGTGGCAGCTCTCCACACCCAGGCCAAGACTCTGGTCAGCCTGGTTAAACTGCTGAACTTACTGATGTCAAGGATTGTTTTCACTGCAGAACCAGCAGGTGGTCTCTGGCCTCCACTAGGGCTGCTTTGCAGGTCCTGTCTTTGGTCTGTTTTGGCCAGAGCAGGGGTTGAAGACACTGGAATTGCAGTGGTAGTTGGGATATGCTGGTCTCTTTTCATCTGTGCTCGGGTCATTACTGCTGTGAAACATTTCCTTTGGAGCTTGTTTATACTGTCTCTGGCATCTGCAGCTACATCCTTGCCTGACTTTGTCGGCCACTCTTCCACAGGTCGTTTCAGAAACTCTGGTCCATTTTGCCACACAGAGTCCTCTCTGAGGTGTTCTGGGGCTGCTCCTCTTGTTATGAAGTCAGCGATGTTCTGCTCACCTGGAATCCACCTCCAGTCTTCAACAAACGTGGACATCTGGATCTCCCCAACCCTGTTTGCAAAGAAACTCTGGTACCCATAGCTGTCTTTTTGGATTGCTCCTAGCACGGTTTGACTGTCCAGCAGATGGAGCCAACGTTCAATTGGCATTCGACTGTGCTCTTCAATGTACCTTTTGAGTCTTGTAGCAAAGACAGCACCACAGACCTCAGCCTTTACTGCTTCTCCCTTTTGGTCAAGTGGTGTGAGCTTTGCTTTGGACTCAACAAGTCGGACCAGGATGCCTTGTTCGGTTTCCCATCTGAAGTATACGACAGCTCCATAGCTCTGGTCGCTTCCATCGGAGAATGTTATGCCCCAGGGTCCTCCAATCCTTTTGACTGGTGTAAGGCTTCTGTGAAAGGTGATTCGGTTGAGGCGCGTGTATTCTTCAAATAGGTGGATGGCTTCTTCTCTCAGTCTTTCAGACAGAGGTTTGTCCCATGTATCCCGGGTTGGAGCTCTGCCTCCAGCTTCTTGAAAAGCTTTTCTGACCAGAATGGCTCCCTTCTGCTTGACGGGTGTTGCAAGGCCTATTGGGTCGTACAGGCTAGCTACTTGGCTAAGTAGTTGTCTTCTGGTCAGTGGGTTTGGAGTTTTTTCCCTCACCTCTCCCCCAAGAAGATTTTTGCTAATTCTCATCTTCTTTCTTTTCTTTGAAAAGTTGATCGAGGTCATGAGGTACAGCTTGTCTGTTTCAACCAGGTAGCCAACTCCAAGGGCCTTGTTTTCCCCTTGTCTCATCTGGTTGGGAAGAATGAACACTTGGTCTGCTGACACTGACTGCTCTGATGCATCTTCCTGCCTCCCACTTTGGCCTGACCGGACCCACGGCTTGAGGAAGAATCCACCTGCCTTCAGGATTTCTTTGACTGTTTCTGTGGTCTTGTCCAGCCTTTCCAGGTCATTGTGGGATGTCAGGATGTCATCTACATAGGAATCCTCTTCAAGGATCCTACGCTCCTCTTCCAGGTGAGTGAACATGGGCAGCTTTGCTGTTTCCCTCATTGCCAGTTGTGCAATGCACCCTGCTGGTCGATCACCAATATTGACTCCGGTGATGGCATATTCTTCAATTTCCTCATCTTCATGGTCTCTCCAGAGGAATCTGTGGAGGTGCATCTCCAGGTCTTCAAGCCACACAAAATTATACATCTTTTTGATGTCACCTAGGGCAGCATGGACTCCTCTTCTGAACCTTAGTAGCACTGCTCGGATGGGATTGAGGACATCAGGCCCTTTCAGAAGTAGGTCATTCATGCTTAGCCCTTTAAACTTCTGGCTGCTGTTCCATACCAGTCGCACAGGTGTTGTGATGGAGTGTGGGTTTGGCGCCACCAAGTGGCTGACATACCATACTGGTCCTTTCCAGTCAGCGATGATCTCCTTGGTGAGTTTCCTTGCTGCTCTCCTCTCCACCATCTCATGGACTTGATTTGTATATGCCACACGCCACTCTGGTTCTTTCTTTAGCTGCCTCTCTGTCCTCAGAAAAGTGGCCTCCACTGCATTTCTGTTGTTAGGCAGGCATTTTGGATCTTCAATCCAAGGATATTTTGTGTCCCAGTGAGGCTCCTGACTGTGGGCATCTGCTTTCACATAGGTGAGGCCTTGTCTGATAAGCTCCAGCTCTTTTTCCTCACTAAAAGTCATGTCTTTGCCTCCTGGTTGACAGGTACCGCACCGGCATCCTCCACACATGGGTTCGCAGGCTGCCCCTATGCTGTCCCACTTCCACCAGTCCAAGAACTCTCTGCCAGCAACTGTGCTTTTGGTTTCAGCTTTGAATTCTTGATACTTCACTGCTGTGGTTCTCATTGAACGTGCAAAGTGGGTTTCAGAACGGTGCAGAGCCATGTCCACCAATTCACAGAGGTCTGGATGTGCTCCACCAACAGTCTTTCCTAAAGGGCTCTCCCAAAGGACTAGATCTCCTACTACTTTTACCCTTTGTGGAGCGAGTCTTCCTTCACGGTGGCTAATGAGAAGCTCAACATGCTCTGGTCTGTGAAGGTCTTCCAGGCTGGTGTCAGGGAAGAACCTCTTGAGTTGTTGCGGTTTGATCACTCTTTGTACTTTTGCAATTTCATCCAAGCCATAGCAGATAAGATGATGAGCTCTCTCCGTGCCTCTAGGTGTCTTGACTCTCACTTTCAGTAAGTATCTTTTGGTCTTTACCTTCATGGCCATGCCTCCGACTCCATGGACAACAAGCGTGATCTTTTCACTCTGTAGATTCAGTCTTCTGGCAGCTCTGTGAGTGATGTAGTTAGTATCTGATGCCAAGTCAATGAGAGTTCCAATTTTCTGTCCTGCATTGGTAGTTACTTCCAGAAGCATAAGAATAACTGGTAACTCACATGTGTTTAAGTCCATCACTCCAGGTAAGTTCTTTAAAGAGCAGTGGGATTTTGCAGCCAGGTTGGTGAAAGCTTTCCTGAATTTTTCTGCCATGTCTGGGGTGAGCTCAGATATTAATGTCTCTTGCTCTTCTGTGAGTGTCTGCCTTCTGGTGCTGGGTTTTACCACTTTCTCCGATTCCTTTCCCTTGACTCCTCCTCTCAGGCAAAGAAAGAAATGGTGGTCTGAAGAGCCTCCTCTCTTGCAGTCTTTGTTCCTGCACAGGTAAGTATCTGTACATTCTTCATCCTCTGCATGACATGTGAGGCATCTTCTGCATGCTCCCAGTTTTCCAACAGCATTCAGCTTCTCACCAGGCTTTAGTTCTTTGAACCGCTTGCAAAATAAGATCTTCTCACGGTGCCTTTCGTCTCCACAGACAACACATCCTCCTTTCCTTGTTGTCTTTGTTGAGGCATACTTCTTCTCCAGGTAAGTAGGCTTCTTTTCAGGTTTTTCACTTAGTTGGTCTAGTTTCTCCAGGATCTCCTCCTGAGTCTTTAAGAAGGTAAGAAGACTGTCAAAGTGATTGTCAGGTATGACTCCATTTCTTGGATTGACCATGAATGTGAGCCAGTCCCTCTTCATATTGTCTGGCAGTTTGCTCTCTATAGATCTGATCACAAGGGGATTCTTGATGGCTCCAATGCTTTCAAGCTCAGTGAGGTCATTCAGGGCCTTTTCCACAGCTTGAATTAGGTCGATTACCTTCCTTGGCTGATGTGATTTTAAAGGGGGGATCCCCTCTAAGTCCTCAATTATTTCCAAGGCAATTGTTGATTTATTTCCAAACCTGTTTTCCAGTACTCTGAATATATCTTCAGCAGTGTTGTATGTTGACAGGCGCAGGTCTCTGCATATCCTCTCATCCACACTGTCAAGGAGTTGGAACTTTTTTACTTCCACTGAGCCAGTCGGCTCTCCCTGTTTTTGCAGACTTTCCCAGTCTTTCTTCCATCTGTGGAAATTCCTCTTAAACCCAGTGAATCTGGGTAGACTAGTTGCCTTTATCCTCACCACTGGTTGAGAAACTGTTACAGGCTGAGGCCCTTTTTCTCTTCTTTCCTCCTCTATCCTTCGTGCAGTGAGGAACTCTGCCCTTCTGGCTTCAAGTCTGTTGCTCTCTGCTCTCAGGTCCTTTACTGTGCCCTCCAGGTGTGCAGTCTGACTAGAGGGGATCCATCTTTCCCAGTCTTTAAGGCTTATAATGGCATCATTAACAAGTCTCCTCACTCCTTCCAGCTGCAGTTCATAGCCATCTCTATTGATGGCAGTGATGGGGCATGCATTAGCTCTGTCACAGACTATCCCTGCTTCTTTGATTGCAGAGGTTACTTCATATTCACCGTACTTCCGCCAGAGGTTGGATTGGACTTCTTTCCGGACTTCATCCAGTTTCGCGTCACACTCTCCCATTGTCTTTTCAAGCTCATCCTGCTGGTGTTTCTCTAACTTGACCTCTTCACCCTCATCAGTTGCAGCTTCAATGTCTGCCAGTAGGCCAGCCCTGTAGTCATCGTTGGTCTCGCTGACATGTCTTGCCAGGGAATTAAGCTTGCTAAACTCCTCTTGTAGTTCCTGCTTAATCATGCTTTCAGCACCCCTGCTCAGGTAATTTGCTTGCTTGGTGAAGGCAGTTTTAGCTAAGGTCCTCTCTTGCTTCAGTTGCTTGACTGTTTTCCCAAGAGTTTCCTTCGCCATGGTGAAGAGTTTTCAGTCAATTTGTCCTCCTTTTGCGTCGACAGCTTGGCTTCAGGCCTTTTATCCTTGTCTTCACTGCCACGCTGGTTATCAACTGTCAAGTTATGCGTTTGTTCTGACCACAACTCTGCCCAAACTTGAAAAACTGCTTGATCAATTATAGAAGGATGCAATGGACAACTCAATTCTTCTTCATCCAATGTTTTTATTTTCTTGAAGATGGGTTTAGTTTGATGGGTTTAAACGGGGGTAATCAAATAATGTAATGGGATGGGATAAAGAAGAGTAGTAGTAGGTTGATAACCTTTAAGATAAACAGAAAAGACATTAATTAGACTCAATTTAAACAATCAGTAAGCATGTTCCTTTAGGATTTCTAAATAATATGTCACTCAAACATTTAAATTAAATTCTCAAAGACAATTTCTTAACTTAATAATGTCTCAAAATGATCAATATTAACTAAACATAAAGTACCATCATGTTTACCTATTTTCAACAATCTATACATGCTTAAATTAAAATAAACAAATTAAGTCAACTTAAATTGCATTGGATTTCCTAAACTAAAAAACCCAATCACATCCACATTCAAACTGGTTCTTTCCTACCAGTTGCGTCTTTTAATCGATCAGGAGCTGTGGTCAGGAGTTGTTACCATGAGGGAGATGAGCTTACAGACCAGACCAAACATTTCCTGCCATGCCTTCCTTGGCACAGGTGAACATGGCCCCAATTAGTGCACTTCCTGGGAGCACCAGTACTGTGTGGTCGCCCTCTGCTGGTTTGGAGTATGAACTTTGTATTTGACACAACACGCACTAATATACTTGGGAAACGGCTAGGCACCAAATATAATATATTTAATTTTCTCAGATGGCAAAAATAAGAACTTTATTGATCCCACAAATGAGTAATTCATGTTATATCAGCTATAGAGAACAGGGTAGTGCCGAAAAACAACATATAGTGCCCCACCTTGTTTCTCTTTCCTTTTATTGCAACACATTCATTTACATACATGCCAGTGGTACATAAACACTGCATTGATCACCACACTACACACACTACACATACTGCACCATCACTGTCTCGTCTTTTTCTTTTTCTACAACCGTGATTTTAGTCGTCTTACAGAATCACGAATTCATCTGTTAATAAAATATGTAAAATATGTCAAAGTGAAGGACACACACACTCACACACCTAATCTAACGTCTGCTGCAAGGTGGAAAGGTGAATAAATCTCACTGTGAAAGCTTTTATCAGATAAAAGTAGTGACCATGAATATATATGAAGACACTTGTTAAAAGAAAACTCTGACATCAACTCTGTTTGGCTGCATCAACCTGTAAGCTACAAACAAAAACGTACTTTTGTTGGGGACAAATTCTCAGTGAGAATTAACTTTACAAATACAAAATTTCCCCATTAAGAGCTTTCATTTGCTGGTTTTAAGGTAAGTTATCATTAAATAGTAAAAGTAAAACTAAATTTATTATTTTTGGAAATCGACCTATTAATCAAAGTGTACAAATCACTATTGATAATGTGGAAGTGGAAAGAGTTTTTGTTAATACGTTTCTTGGAGTGGTTATTGACCATAAGCTGTGCTGGAAGCCTCACGTCAACTTCTTAAAAAAACTAAATATCAAAAACCATTGCAATTCTATATAAATGTAAAAATATTCTAACATTAAACTCACTAAAACTCCTGTATCAATCTTTAATAAAACCAACGTACTAACTAACTAACATACTGTATAGAAGTATGGGGACACACATTTAAGACAATCACGAAACCAATATTTTTACTCCAAAAAAAAGCAATGCGACTCATAAACAAAGTTGGATACAAGCACTCAACCAACCAATTATTTATAGATTCAAATGAGCTTAAATTCAATGAACTGGTGGACTTCAAAACTGCACAGCTCATGTTCAAAATCAACAATAACATGCTGCCAGACTGTATCCAAAATATGTTTAATTTAAGACAAAGCCATTACAACCTCAGAGG
Source organism: Cololabis saira (assembly GCF_033807715.1). Lineage (NCBI taxonomy): Eukaryota > Metazoa > Chordata > Actinopteri > Beloniformes > Belonidae > Cololabis > Cololabis saira. The sequence goes on from NC_084608.1 coordinate 29,619,362, forward strand.
GGAGAGCAGATACAGGAAATCAACAATCAGAACCAACACCAAACTGAGATGCTACAGTGGCAGCGGTGGATTTATGGAATAAGTTGGATAGGGATTTGAAATTATGTAGAACCTTAACCTTGAAAAAAAACATTGAAAAGAAGGATGATTTCTTTATGTTAAATTAATCAGTGGTGATGCTTGCTATGTTGATTTGGGTATTTATTTAATTGGTGATTTGCTTAGATTTTTTAAGGATGAAGGAAACATGTAGACTGCACCTTTATTTTAAAAATGTTTTTTATTTCTTGAGGAATTTTTGTTATCCCCATGGAGGCAATTTGTTTTACTGGCAGTCTTTCTCTTACTTCTTGCTTTTATTTCATTAATTTAATTAATCTTTTTGAGGGTAGGCAAATAATAAGCTTTGCTTCAGCCTACCCCTTTTTTTTTGTTCCTTTCAAAATAAATTGACAATAAACAGTTAAAAGCACGACGACAACGAGTCTGTTTCGAGGAGAAATTTGTGTAAAAACAATCTTCATCCGTCTTCTGTCATTAATTAATGTAATTACAGTCTGTAATCTATCAATAGTTCTGCAGTTTGGATGAATTACACACGATAATGTTGTTAAAGCGCCTTTCTACAAAGAAATGTACGTTTTACGTCTCATTTATTCATTCACACACGCACTAATATACTTGGGAAACGGCTAGGCACCAAATATAATATATTTAATTTTCTCAGATGGCAAAAATAAGAACTTTATTGATCCCACAAATGAGTAATTCATGTTATATCAGCTATAGAGAACAGGGTAGTGCCGAAAAACAACATATAGTGCCCCACCTTGTTTCTCTTTCCTTTTATTGCAACACATTCATTTACATACATGCCAGTGGTACATAAACACTGCATTGATCACCACACTACACACACTACACATACTGCACCATCACTGTCTCGTCTTTTTCTTTTTCTACAACCGTGATTTTAGTCGTCTTACAGAATCACGAATTCATCTGTTAATAAAATATGTAAAATATGTCAAAGTGAAGGACACACACACTCACACACCTAATCTAACGTCTGCTGCAAGGTGGAAAGGTGAATAAATCTCACTGTGAAAGCTTTTATCAGATAAAAGTAGTGACCATGAATATATATGAAGACACTTATTAAAAGAAAACTCTGACATCAACTCTGTTTGGCTGCATCAACCTGTAAGCTACAAACAAAAACGTACTTTTGTTGGGGACAAATTCTCAGTGAGAATTAACTTTACAAATACAAAATTTCCCCATTAAGAGCTTTCATTTGCTGGTTTTAAGGTAAGTTATCATTAAATAGTAAAAGTAAAACTAAATTTATTATTTTTGGAAATCGACCTATTAATCAAAGTGTACAAATCACTATTGATAATGTGGAAGTGGAAAGAGTTTTTGTTAATAAGTTTCTTGGAGTGGTTATTGACCATAAGCTGTGCTGGAAGCCTCACGTCAACTTCTTAAAAAAACTAAATATCAAAAACCATTGCAATTCTATATAAATGTAAAAATATTCTAACATTAAACTCACTAAAACTCCTGTATCAATCTTTAATAAAACCAACGTACTAACTAACTAACATACTGTATAGAAGTATGGGGACACACATTTAAGACAATCACGAAACCAATATTTTTACTCCAAAAAAAAGCAATGCGACTCATAAACAAAGTTGGATACAAGCACTCAACCAACCAATTATTTATAGATTCAAATGAGCTTAAATTCAATGAACTGGTGGACTTCAAAACTGCACAGATTATGTTCAAAATCAATAATAACATGCTGCCAGACTGTATCCAAAATATGTTTAATTTAAGACAAAGCCATTACAACCTCAGAGGGGAGAGCATATACAGGAAATCAACAATCAGAACCAACACCAAACTGAGATGCTACAGTGGCAGCGGTGGATTTATGGAATAAGTTGGATAGGGATTTGAAATTATGTAGAACCTTAACCTTGAAAAAAAACATTGAAAAGAAGGATGATTTCTTTATGTTAAATTAATCAGTGGTGATGCTTGCTATGTTGATTTGGGTATTTATTTAATTGGTGATTTGCTTAGATTTTTTAAGGATGAAGGAAACATGTAGACTGCACCTTTATTTTAAAAATGTTTTTTATTTCTTGAGGAATTTTTGTTATCCCCATGGAGGCAATTTGTTTTACTGGCAGTCTTTCTCTTACTTCTTGCTTTTATTTCATTAATTTAATTAATCTTTTTGAGGGTAGGCAAATAATAAGCTTTGCTTCAGCCTACCCCTTTTTCGGTCTAGATGTTATTTGTTTATTTGTATACTGGAAACTTTTTTGTAATGTTTTCTTTGAACAGTGTATTCGTTTTCTTGTTGTCATTTTTATTCTTTGTTTTTTTTGTGTCATGACCGAAAATAAAGTAAACTAAACTAAACTAAAAACTAAGGTAACAGAAAAACATCTTGTTGAGCAACAGGCTCTTTTGTGAGCTGCAGGAAGGAACTGAGGTCTTTGTATGATCAAATATATTTCTGTGGGAAAACAACACGTCCACATTTAAAATAAGTTCACTCAAGTTAATTCATATGTTAAAGATACATGTTTATAGTTGGTATCAAACATCCATCTTATCTGTTTGAAGAGTTAGAAAACAAGAAAACTAACAAGATTAAGACGCAGCTGGAGACACATTACACCCTGGAAACAGAAAGCGTCTTGAGTTGGAGGCCAAATACAGTCAGATGAGTGGGTTTCCATCAGCATCCGTTCAGGATAAAAGCTGGAAGGCTGGAAGGTAACGGTACCGACCAGATCCTCCGTCTTTTCAGCCTGTTTATGACAACATGAGTTTCTGTTATCTTCTGAGTCCTGATGAACTCGATGCCATCATCGTTCACGTGAGCGACCGACAAGAAGCGGCATCCCCCTGTGGAGCGGATCTCACAGTGAGGGAGGTGAAGCTGACACATGGACCCCTCCTTCACACACCTGATGTCAAACAGGGGTCCTGCAGCTTCTTGTGATGTGGGCTCAGCTGGCTCCTGCTCCAAGGAAGGATCCTGTACAGAACCTGGCCTCCGTCCTTCATGTGAAACACCAGTCTCTCTGCACTGGTACTGACCTGGACGGGAGCACTGGAACCTGTAGCTTTCACCAGCAGACTCATCAGTGCAGGCAGGTGTGAACTCCTCAAAGCTGCTGCTCAGGTTCCCGGCAGGGAAACTTCCACATCTTTTTAGGGCTCTGCTTTCTGCAGAAGGTTGATGAGTGGGCGAGGGAAAGCTGCTTGAACGGGACCTGCTGCAGGACTTTTCCTTCCTCTCACAGGAACCTGTGGTGGAGAGTTGTAGAGGACGAGAGGAAGGCGGAGCGTTGCTCGCTGGGATCGGCTTCATTCTGATAAAAGGCTCACATCCTTCTCCCAGGTTGGAGTCTTCTTCTTCATGCTGTTGTGTCTCTTCACTGCTGCTTTCAGCAGATTTAGGACCAGGGGCAGAAGGAATGTTAGTCTGAGAGCAGGAAGGTGCGGTGGGAGCAGACCAGGGTGTTTGATGAGGGAGAGGTGGAGGTTGGTGGAGACACAAGCTTCACCAACCTTTGCTGGTGTTGAGAGATTATAGGAGGACGTCTCCTCTGAGAAGAGTTCACCTGGTCCACCGTCATCTGTTTGGTTCATTTTATGCAGATAAAAAAAGATGAGACTGTTGTTTTATTTGATACTAAACTCAATTTTATATCTAATTTTATATTTACACCTGCAATACTGTAACAACAAGACTTTAGGCATATGAGAGTTTATGGAAACGGACGACTCTATACACTCTATTTGTAGGGAGTGTAACTCAACCTATAAATATATATATATATATATATATATATATATATATATATATATATATATATATATATATATATATATATATATATATACACACACATGCATATACATATATGTATATATACATACATACATATATATATTTACATATATATATATATACATACATATATATATTTACATATATACATATATATATATATATATATATATATATATATATATATATATATATATATATATATATATATATATATTAATAATGTTGTACAAAAGTACACATTATTATCACTATTAAAGAAAAGGAGCAGGAAGAAGAAAACTTATAAATATATATATATATATATATATATATACAGTGCTTAATTAGTCAATGAAGAGGTCCCGGAACATCGAGGGCAGTGTTGGGCAAGTTACATCCAAAATATAATACATTATATATTACTAGTTACTGTCATTTGAAAGTAATTAGTTACATTACAATATTACTATATCTGAATTGTAATGCGTTACACTACTTGTGTATTACTTTTGAGTTACTTTCAACAAAATAGCAAAAAAAGATAAATCTTGTCCCACTGGCAGATTTTTCTACTTATTTCAAGTGAAAATTTACTTGAAACAGGTGAAAATTGTCAAATAAGTTATTTTTCTGGTGTTATTTTTCTGGTGATGACTCTAAATGTTGAAATAGCAGTAAAACGAAAGTTACGCCTGTAACTACGGTTCTATGAGTCCCGGATGACCGCCAGGCGGTGCTGTAAGCACTGGATATCTCCCCCTCGCACATGCGCATGTCGAGTACAATACCAACAATGTCACGTCACCCGTGACCCCTGCATGACCCCCGGAAGGGTATATCTTCCGGCGTCAGCATGGGATCGGCTCCTAGAATCTTCTCGCGAGAGCACGAGGATTCGGAGTGACCGGCAGGCCTGGCGGTCATCCGGGACTCATAGAACCGTAGTTACAGGCGTAACTTTCGTTCTATTTCGTCCCTACTGACCGCCAGGCGGTGCTGTAAGCACTGGATGACGAATACCAACAATGTCACATAGAATCCCGGTCACATACCTCACTGATCAGGGGCAGAAGGACCCGGGAGTAGAACCACGCCCAATGGTTGGGGAGTGGCGACATTGATCCGGTAAAACCTGGAGAACGTGTCCGGCGACGTCCACGAAGTCGCGGTGCAGATGTCCTCCAGAGGCACCCCCTGCAGGGCAGCCAAGAAGCTGCGACGCTTCTGGCCGAGTGGCACCTCACCCCCACTGGTAAGGGGCGGCCACTGGCCCTGTGGGCGCGCTCGACGGTGTCCACCACCCAGTGGGACGGCGCTGTCCAGAAACAGCACGCCCCCTGTTGGGGCCACCATGGCAGAGAACAAGCTGCTCCGACCGTCGCACAGGCGCGGTAGCATAAGCAGCAAGGGCCCGTACGGGGCACAAAGGGCTCGGCCCACTCTCTGCAGGACCTAGGGCAGGAACGCCACGTTCGGCCACAACATAGCCCCTGAGCTGACTGACAGGGCATGTAACTCATCGACTCGCCGATGTCATGGCAAGGAGAAAAGCTATCTCCGTAGAGAGCCACTTCAGGCCCACCCGGGCCAAGGGCCCAAAAGGGTGCAGAAGAGAGGGCACCTAGCACCATGGGCAGGTCCCACACTGCTCGGGGGTTTATATTCACGTATATGTTCTGGTTCTCTGGAAAGCGTCTAGAGACAACATCTGTTGTATTAGACGCTATATAAATAAAATCGAATGGAACCAAAAACTGGGGCCTTTGGGCCCCTCGGGGGGGTGGGGGGGCGTAGCCTCAGAGCCCCCCTGAGAAAGAGAAACCAGCCGGTGGCACCCCACGGTGGCATTCTCAACCAGGGCATGTTGCGATGAAATGACCGCCACATGCACCCTTAAAGTGGACTGAGCACGGCCACCATCCAGGAGGGACCGAAAGGAACCCCAGGATCGTGGCCACGGGGCAAAGAACAGGGTCCTCTGCCCCGTCTGCACACCAGGCAGAGAATCTCCCCCACTCGCACTCATACCAGAGGCGGGTGGGAGGCACATGGGCATTCGAGATGCCAGCCCTGACGGGTTCAGGACAGCTTGACAACAATGGGTCGGGCGCCGCAGCGGCCACACTCAGAGCCAAAAGCGACGGGGTCGGGGTGCAAAACCTGAATCCCCGGCTGGAAAAGACGGTCCCTCTGGGGGGCGTCATGTTGTGTCGCAGCAGAGCCCCCGCAGCAGTGGAAACTATGTTTCCCCGGTCGGAAGGGGGCCACCAAGAGGAGCCCGTGAGCCCTCTGGAGGACCCTCTGCAAAGGCGGCTTGCGCCGGGAGAGGAAGTCCGTCACCCGGTTCCTGTCTCCAGGCAGGAACATCGCCCGAAGGCCGGGCAGGCGAGGAGCTGTCCACGCTAGGAGGCCCCGGGACACCTGCAGCAGCTGTGCAGAGTCGGGGCCCCCTCTGGTGGCCGATCAAGGAACAGTGGACACACTGTCCGACCGACCCGGCACGTGCCTCTTGGCATCCAGGCGGGGCTGTCCAGCCACATTGCAGGGGGCGTAGCGACAGCAGGCCCAAAGGTATAAGAGGGGCAAGGGTTGCCATCACGCACCTGGTGAAAAAAATCCTCGGTGACAGGGAGAGCCCGCACAGGAGCACCCTGAACCGACAACGGTGGCCCCGGTAGGCGAGCCCCCGGAACCACCGGTGACGTGCCGCGACCGGCACGTGAAACAAGCGCCCTGCAGGTCCACAGTCGCAAACCACTTCCTCCTGACCAACGCAGAGCATCTGCTGTGGTCAAGCCTCCGGAAGGGCAGGACCTTCATGTATTCGTCGAGGTCCCTCAAGTCCAAGATGGGACGACGTCCGTCGTCTCACTTGCTGACGAGAAAGTAGCTCAAGTAGAACCCCCAGGCCGCGGCGGGGGGTCCACCGGCATGATGGCGCTCTTGGCCAGTAGGGCGGGCAACACCTGAGCCCAAGCCGGAATGTTTGCCGGGTCTCTGACCATGGTCATCTCAACCCGGCCGGAGATAGGAGGCCGGTGTCGGAACTGCAATACGTACCCCCGGGCTAGGGTGGAAACCACCCGGGCCCCAATGAGCAGGCAGCCCAGTAACCGAGCTGCTGCCGGAAAAGTAGCTGACGACCGGCTCCGTGGCCTTAGCGCCGTCTCCCCCGGGCTCCGGACGTCCCGGGGGGGCGACGGTCGGGATCAACGCCCCGACGCTGGTGGGACGGTCCGCGCACAGGGGGGCGAAAGTCACCAGCAGGCTGACTCACAGACCGCTGAAAGCCGCGCCGGCCGCCGTGGGCAGGCGGCCGGGGGCGAGGCCCGGGGGCCGGTGAAGGGCCTCCCGGTGTACAGGAGGCGGCCGCACCCCTGTGAAGGTACACCAGCCGCTGCCTGGTCTCATCAGCCAGGGCGGTGCGGTTCAGAGCTTCCAGGGCAGTTGCCCCAAACAGCTCCCCCGGTTCTGCCGGTGCCTGACGAAGAACCCTACGAGCAGTCTCCGTCAGGGGTGACTGCGCCAGTCAGACATGACGGCGCGTGTGCACCAGGGTGGACATCAGCCGCCCCAGTTCCCTCGTTTGGGAGGCAAAAAGCCTGTAGGGATATGTCACACATGTCCTGTGTGGAATCATCCACCTGTGCATCCTGCAGGGAGGTGGAGAGAGCCAGTAGCAGATGAAAAAAGGGTGTTCCCCAGCCGGCCGATGCGTGCCGCTGTTTCATAAGCCTTACAAATATGCCCATCAGTAACCCTACTCTGGGTAGAGGGGCACTTGGGATCTGGCTTCAGAGCCTCATCAGGAGCCACTATCAGTGCTGCAATGGAGGGCTCGATGGGGGGGGCATGTGGTGGAGACCAGCCACAGCAGCGTCCTCCATCGCCGTCAGAGCACGGTCATCAGCCGGCTGTGACATCTCTCCAGCATGAGTGCAGCTCCCTCAAAAAACTCCGACAAAGACGGAATGTGAATTCCACCGGAGAAGGATTGCGCCTGTGGAAGGCGCTAGAGGCCACCTCCGCACGCGGTGCATTCGGCTGCAAGTGTGCCAGGGCAGTGCGGATAATGCTCTGCACGGAGGAACAAACCGTCCCCTCCCGAGAGCTCTGGGCAGATGAGTGCGAGGAGAACCCCGAGCGCTGTGAGGCCGGGTCCCCTGATGACACGTTGAAGTGGCTCGCCGAGGCTGCAATGGAGATGGCGTCCTCCGGCAGCGGCGGTGGCGACCCCAGAGCAAACTCTGGCATGGCAGGTTCCACCTGGCCAGTACCAGGTTGCAGATTGAGGAGGGGCGCCATCATCTGCTCCATGTCGGCAGCCAAGCGATCTACCTTCGAGGAGAGCTGGCTCGTCATCCGCCGTCGTTTGGGGGCCCCCACCACTCTCTTTGCCGATCGCTTCAGAGAAGACCCCGGCTGAGATGAGGGGAGGCTGGCCAACGGCCCCGCTGCTCAGGGCCGAGGCACGACACGCAGAGGTCCTGGTCATCCGCAGGGTCCAGGGCGGCCATGCACCCTGGGCATGAACGCTCCATCACAGCGACCGGTGGGAGAGGGAGGGGACACGCTGCCGTCGCCACGGATGTGCTGGCAGGAGAGAGGAGCGGACACGCTGCCGTTCACACGAATGTGTCGGTGGGAGCGGTCACGCTGCCGTCACCACGGATGTGCCGGTGGGAGAGGGGAGCGGACGCGCTGCAGTCACCACGTAGGTGTCGGTGGGAGAGGGGAGCGGAAACGCTGCCGTCACCACAGCGAGCACGCTGCCGTCACCACCAATATGCCGGTGGGAGAGGGGAGGGCCACGCTACCGTCAGCACGGATGTGTCAGTGGGAGAGGGGAGCGGAAACACTGCCGTCACCACAGCGAGCACGCTGCCGTCACCACCAATATGCCGGTGGGAGAGGGGAGCGGCCACGCTACCGTCAGCACGGATGTGTCAGTGGGAGAGGGAGCGGACACGCTGCCGTCACCACGGATGTGCTGGTAGGAGAGACGAGCGGACACGCTGCCGTCCACACGAATGTGTCGGTGGGAGCGGTCACGCTGCCGTCCACACGAATGTGTCGGTGGGAGAGGGGAGCGGTCACGCTGCCGTCACCACGGATGTGCCGGTGGGAGAGGGAGCGGACGAGCCGCCATCACCACGTAGGTGTCAGTGGGAGAGGGGAGCGGAAACGCTGCCGTCACCACAGCGAGCACGCTGCCGTCACCACCAATATGAAGGCGGGAGAGGGGAGGGCCACGCTACCGTCAACACAGGTGTGTCAGTGGGAGAGGGGAGCGGAAACGCTGCCGTCACCACAGCGAGCACGCTGCCGTCACCGCCAATATGCAGGCGGGAGAGGGGAGGGCCACGCTGCCGTCACCACGGCTATGAGAAAAGGCAAAAACAGGCATCTTTACTCAAAAAGAAGAGAACAATCCTCTCTCGTTTCTTTCCTTTTTCTTTTTTTTTTTTTTTTTTCAAAAGAAAAAAATAATCTGCAAGGAAAAAATAATGTCGTCACATTAATAAAGTGGGAGAGGGAGCGAAACGCTGCCGTCACCACAAATGAGCCGGTGGGAGAGGGGCGTGGCCTTCACCACGGCTGTAAGAAAGACCAAAAAAGGTGTTTGTATTGTTTTTTCAAAAGAAAAAAATAATCCTTTTCCGTCTTTTTTTTTTTTTTTTTTCAAAAGAAAAAAATAATCTGCAAGGAAAAAATAATGTCGTCACATTAATAAGTGGGGAGAGCAAGCGAAACGCTGTCTCCCTGCGCAGATTGTGATCAGGTGTCAGGCGCAGCTTGACAGCTTACCTTCTGTCAGCTGGGCAGGGGGGCGGGGCGGGGAGACGCCGCCGCCACCCGACACCATCAATACCGCGTCGGCCACAGCTCCTCGGAGGACGAAAAAAAATCGTTACTCCTACCTTACGGCACGAAGCTGCACAGGGCCGGCGGGTTTCTTAGGGAGGAAAAAAAGGAGCTTCACAAAGCTCCTATTTCCGTCCTGTACTTCAGACGCGCGATGCGAGAAGAAAAAAGGAGCCGATCCCATGCTGACGCCGGAAGATATACCCTTCCGGGGGTCATGCAGGGGTCACGGGTGACGTGACATTGTTGGTATTGTACTCGACATGCGCATGCGCGAGGGGGAGATATCCAGTGCTTACAGCACCGCCTGGCGGTCAGTAGGGACGAAATAGAACCACATTCATTGATGAAATGACATAAGGGATGGAAAGGAGGGATGGCAGTTTTACAGGGGGGATGATTTGGACCGTTTTTATTTCAGGGGGGATGATTTGGACCGTTTTTATTTCAGGGGGGATAATTTGGACCGTTTTTATTTCAGGGGGGATGATTTGGACCGTTTTTATTTCAGGGGGGGATGATTTGGACTGTTTTTATTTCAGGGGGGATGATTTGGACTGTTTTTATTTCAGGGGGGGATGATTTGGACCGTTTTTATTTCAGGGGGGATGATTTGGACTGTTTTTATTTCAGGGGGGATGATTTGGACCGTTTTTCTTTCAGGGGGGATGATTTGGACTGTTTTTATTTCAGGGAGGATGATTTGGACCGTTTTTCTTTCAGGGGGGGGGGGGGGATTTGGACCGTTTTAATTTCAGGGGGGGGTGCCATCACATCACCTCTCATCCCCCCTCAACTCGAATACTGCTCACACGGAACTCAGAACTTCTTCATAAATAACTCCCAGAGAGAAAAAAAAACACCAGCAAGCTAACAAACAAACCAATAAAGCTCTCAGAGTTAAAAAAACGAACCAGCAATCAACCTCTCCTCCTGATGGGCTGCAGGTGTGGTTTAAGGCTGATTTATGGTTCCGCGTTACACCAACGCAGGCCATATGCCGTGGGTTACGCGAACTACTGCGTACCCTACGGCGAAAGCTCTGCGTCGATTTAACGCGGAACCATAAATCCGCTCTCACAGCGCGACTGACTGTGAGCCCGGCTCGTGTCCTCGCCGCGCGCAGCTCCTCGCCGACTCCGCGCTCATATATATTTAATAAATGTATAAAACCCATATATTAATAAGGGGGCGAGCCCTAACGCTGAGACCATGGTAGATTTAAGTTACACGCGGACACGCCGCACTGTTGACTTTTCCCTGCCGGCTCTGCTCATTGAACAGTCCCCACACAAACAGTGTCCAGCGGCGCTACGTTCCGCTGCGCCGCGTTCCCAACGCTTTTTTCTGTTGTCGGGATGTCTCGCGGACGCGGTGTTGGTGAATTCTTTAAAAAACAATAGCTAAACGGGTTAAAATGCGTTGTAACGCGCGTTACTTAGATTGTAACGAGTAAAATATTACCGAAAATGTATTAGTAATGCGTTATATTACTGCGTTACAGCAAATAGTAATACATTACTGTAATTGCGTTACTTTTGTAACGCGTTACCCCCAACACTGATCGAGGGTGCACCGGGGGGGGGAACCCCCCCCCCCCGGGAATTTTTTTGAGCATAATGCATTTAAATGCATCAATCTGGTGCACTTTGGAAAGCAAGAATAACAATAATAGGGTGTCTGCTCCCTTAACTTACCTTGGAAACATATCCTCTTCGGAGCTTCTCTACCCGGCTAAACTTTTATTCTCCCCTCTGTTTGTGTGTGAGCACAGCATGCACAGCCTCCACCGCTGATTGGCTGTTTCCCGTGCCTGTCTCTGTGTGTAACCAATCAGATGGTGCTGTGGGCGGGACATTGCTGCAGAGTGCAGTGACTGCAGGCAGAGAGATGCGGCTGCATCAACCCCAAAATAACGCCGTTTTAAATTGTACAAACACAATATTGGTATCGTTGGAAAGGGAAAAATGTCCTCTTAATTTTAGGGGGGCTGAGATCAAATTATGGCGGGCTTCAGCCGTTTTTTTATTTGTAGTGAGAACATAATCCACAGCAACCGACACAAATCCATTCATGTGTATGTGTCCGCGGCGCAAGGAGCACATTGATTGTGCTGCAGCTGCACTCATCGCCGCTTGTTGCTTTTCTGATTCGTTTTGAAGAATCATGCAACTCTTCCTTCTTTTGAAAAAAAAACAGTAAATTCAGCTGTCTTTTTGACATGTTTGCGTTGCTCGCTGCTTGCTCCCCAGATCCAGCAAATTTCCAAAGTTTTTTTGGTCGGGGGCGTGGTTTGCTGGCCCATCTTTTCATTGCATCAACAAATCTCCGACTCTTTCAAATGACGTTAAATCTTTATAAACAACATGAAATGCTTGGGATTTGTTCTGTAAATGAATTTATGCATATTATTATTTTTTATACATAAAAAAAAAAACGTTTTTATATTATTATTGTTTTATATATATACGAGAGGTGCCGGATCTGCCCAAATAAGTCCCGGAACGCAGGGAGGCCAAAATCGAGAGGTGCCGGATCTTGTTCCGGCAGGATCCGGCACAAATTAACCCCTGTATATATACATATACATATATATACATACATATATATACACACACACACACAAACACACACAAATATATATATATATATATATATATATATATATATATATATATATATTGTAATGAAATGTCAGGAGGGTCTCTGTGCCTGCCGGTGTGGATGCTGCAGGGAGGAGTTCTAGTACCTGATTGTGAATCACTTGCACCTGTGTCAGCTAGGAGAGGAATAAAAGAGGGGTGTGAATGACTGGACGGGGAGTGGGGAATACTTCAGTTTCTGTTCGAAGCTGCGGCACCGGGCTGGGAGGGTGCGGATCGCAGCTTTTATTGTTGCCGGCCGCGAAGACAGCTGGATAGGGGAGAGAGCCTTTTCTGAGTGAGGAGGGGAGGCTGGATGCCTCCTTTAGATAGTGAGGGACCGGGGTGTAGTAGGTGCCCATGCCTTCTCCTTACTGAGGCTTCCCTGCCACAAACTGCTGCCGGTTGTCACTAACCTGGCCGCAGTGAGTTTGGTCCGTGACGCTTCACGGGCAACTCCATGCTGACACCCCGTGGGGGGGTGTCGTCGCCAGACCGGGCGAGACATGGGCGTGGTAGTGGGGGGAAAAGTGGACCTGACTACCCAGGGCCCGAGTAGAGAGAGGGGCCCATGAAAATCCTGATTTTTTTTTTTTTGTGATGTTTTTATTTCGAATGAATTGGGCCCTCCAATTAATTGGTGTCATAATTTATTTCAAATATATTGATAACATCAAATGAGAGAATGAACTTAATGTCACAGTTCTCCCAACATATTAGACATTCTGGGGCCCCCCTCTTGGAGATGCAAAATGGTTTAGTCCGCCCAACAGCGACCGGCAACAGGTCAGACAGTGCCCAGATCAGAGACCTGTGTGCAGGACATCATGCTGCCCAAAAAACATAAATCGGGCTATCAGAAAAAGAAAGAGAGGAAACAAGAAGAAAGACGGCAGAATGAGGGGAGGCAGCTGCAGACTGCTTTCTTTCCCAAAGGTGAACCAAGTTAGCTTGTCATGCAAAGTCCAATTAAAGTTAACATAGTCCACTCCAGACAGCTGCTGCTTATACAGGCCCGGTTCTACGAGGGTGCATAAGCATTGCACCCTCAGTTTATGTGTTTGCTCAGTTGAAAAGACGAAAAAAAAACTGACAACTGCGCGCGCGTTAAGCCTAATTTAGGGTTCCGCGTTAAATCGACGGCGTAGGGTACGCGGCGACGCGCACCGTACGTTCGCATCTCCGCGTATCCTACGCCGTAAGATTTGCGTTGGTGCATCGCTGAACCATAAATCGGCCGGTGTCCGTCACTCATATACAAGACGCTGCTCTCTGCTGCACCGTTAACACAAAGTAACGATGGATATTTAGAAGTGGTTCAAGCACAACCACGCCAGCAAGTTTACAGGACTGTCTCAGAAAATTAGAATATTGTGATAAAGTCCTTTATTTTCTGTAATGCAATTAAAAAAACAAAAATGTCATACATTCTGGATTCATTACAAATCAACTGAAATATTGCAAGCCTTTTATTATTTTAATATTGCTGATTATGGTTTACAGTTTAAGATTAAGATTCCCAGAATATTCAAATTTTTTGAGATAGGATATTTGAGTTTTCTTAAGCTGTAAGCCATGATCAGCAATATTAAAATAATAAAAGGTTTGCAATATTTCAGTTGATTTGTAATGAATCCAGAATGTATGACATTTTTGCATTACAGAAAATAAAATGAAACTCCGTGCTGAGATTTAATAAATGATCCATCTAGCAATATTGCTGCTGCATATATCAACATGTAAATAACATACCAATATCACTGTAGGCTCAAGTGCACACTAGTAATATATTAATTGAATTTTTTCTCTCACGCGCCTCACGGGCATGGATAGGGGCCCACTGACATTGAGAGTGTACAGGGCCCAGAATTTGGTGCTACACCCCTGGGGCGAGATAAGTTAAACTCAAATACCGTATACATTGTCCGTTATTTGTTGTGTCCTTCATATTTTTTCCTTTCATGTCTATGTATTTGAGTGATTTGATGCCCGTTCATTTCCCTATATGAACCGGAGCATAATGTTTTAACGCATATTCCAGGGTAATTGATCCTTTGTCAGGGGCTCATTTAGAGGCGACGCTGAAGGCCCCCGGGCCCCCTGCCTCCCCCTAGTGGTGTGGAGTGGTTTTGACCTGCTTATAGTTTGGAGTGGTCCCTGTGGTTTGCTGTGCAGTTTTAGCACTGAGTTTTATTGGTTTGCTGTGTCAGCTATTTGGTTTTATAGTGTGCAGTGACTCTTTGACCGTGTGCCGGCCTCGTCTGGGTTTGTGGACTTGCATTTCGTGTGGCAGGGTTGTAGGGTGGCCATTGGTGTGCCATAGCTGTTAGCCTCTAGTTCTCAGCCTGTTGCAGGGGTCATATTGCCATTTTTAAACAAAGATATATTTTCTAATAAAGATTATTTTGTATCCTATCCCTGTGTATTTGTGTGGTTGATAAACATCCTCTTGCCTCTTATACCGGACCACACCGGTTTAATAAAGGTGGTGGCAGCTTTATATTATCAGTGAAAATATATAATCTAATAAACGAATAATTATTACAATATATATATATACATACATGTATACATACATTACACATCCCCTGACACGTCCTCCCCTCGTTCTGCAGGTTTTCTTCGCCTCGGTTCGTTCTGGAGGCAGCAGTCAAGTCTTCTTCATGACCCTCAATAGAAGCTCCATGATGAACTGGTAACCTGGGCCCCCCTTCAACCCCGTCTGCACCCCGACCACCGGCCCCGCCTGGAGGGACGGAGGGACGTCTGTGTACATGTATGTGTGTGTGACCCGTGGATGGAAACGACTGAGTGGACGCAGCTGTTGGGGGACAGCAGGGCCTGTAGATGGTCCCACTGCTGGAAGACTCTCCGCCTCCTCGGAGGATCCATGCACTGGTTGATCTGGGAGGTGGAAGGAGGTGGAAGGAGGTGGAAGGAGACTCCAGGTCGTCTTCGGACGGCCTGTATGAGCCGGGCGCTGAAGAGGAGACATTTCAAACAGGACGATCACGCTGCAAGCGTCCTGGCGGTGAAGCGGGTGTTCTGACTGCAGCAGCTTCTCTGTCGTTGTAGTCGGTAACCATTTCTGAGGTTATTAAAGTAGCATTAGATAAAACAAAAAAACAACACTTGAGGTTTTCGCTGAACATTAAATGCACAAGTGCTGGGACACGCCTCGCAGAGCCAGTTTTGCTTCGCTCATCGCAGCTTGATTAGATAAGATCCAAGTCATTTTGATGATTTCTTTTGTTTTTTTGTCCCACAAAAGAGGGCCCAGTTTTGAGAGGCGCCAGATACAGAGACCTCAACGCCGAGCGGCTGTGACCTGCGCCAGACGGAAGCTAACAATCATGAAAGAAAGACGGTAGCACCGCTCCAGTATTTCAGTGCTGCAGCCACTGGCGGCTGGCGGGGATATCTGGACCCCCAACAAACCCTCCCCGCCTGTAATGTCGCTGCTGTGACGACCACAACACTCACGCACTGCAGTTCTGCTGCTGAAATGGTCACTTAACGTTGCCCTTTTAGAGAAGCAGCAACTTTCTCCCACGAGCTGGATCTGGCTCCAAAAACGAGTCAGTCCTT
Organism: Cololabis saira; assembly: GCF_033807715.1. Classification (NCBI taxonomy): domain Eukaryota; kingdom Metazoa; phylum Chordata; class Actinopteri; order Beloniformes; family Belonidae; genus Cololabis; species Cololabis saira. Next base: position 29,635,325 of record NC_084608.1, read on the forward strand.
AACAAGACGAAAGGTGAGATTCCACCACAAACAAGGCGTCTCCAGCATGAACCCAGGTCTCAAGAGCAGTTGGGGTCGCCCACTGAAGATGCTCATTGACAGATCAGCGTGACTAACAACTGCAGTTCCTGAGCTCTTTCACGTTGCCGTTCAGGTCAATCTGCTTCTTCGACTTGTCATTTCTACAAACTTTGAACGAGGAGCCTTAGATGTTCAAATTTAGGCATCTGTTGTAAATGTATTAACGTAACAACAGTAACAAGTAGATCTGGATAATAGAAGAGCTGTTTTGGTTGGAGGTTCCGTCATCAAACACCCAATTCCTGGTATTTTAGGCGGTTTCTGGATCTTTTTAACATTTGCTGCTCGTTGTTCTCACCAGCTTTTTATTCTGTCACTTTTGGCGGTAAAAGCAGACCTTGCGAAGCAGGTGAGATCACCGAGGGAACCAGCGACGCCTCGTTTCCACTTGCTTGTGAGCACTCGTGACACGTCCGGGGAGCCTGATTTCTACCACCGCGCATTATTGCATCTGCATTATTGTTGACGCTGCTCTGTAATTCCGGCACCAGCCACTAGTGTAGGCTCTTTTCCTGCAGCGCGTCGCCTCCTAGAGCAGACTTTCCTTCTGTGGCGCTGATGAATATTGAGCTCGAGTCACTTGTCTGATGAACCATAAGAAAACCAGGGAACAGAATCAAAGTTAATACAAGCTTTTATTATATCATGCACAATGTTTTCCAGCCGGAGGTACAATTTTCTGAAACCACAAGAGAGAAATGCACACGGTGGTCATCAATCCAGTCATATTTATACTGAAAAGGGAGGTGTTTTGTACGTTATAGGAGCCGATGTTGAACCTTATCTGGGAGGCCGACTGCAGTAAAAGAAACTTAAACATGTCACACTTTCAGCCATATATTTTCTGTTGTCTATCTCTAATCCGACATGTCAAACCAGCAAAGATCTACGAAAACCCAAACCCAGAGAAAAACAGGAGGGGACCCATCAATCTGAAACATCCGTTCCTGTTCACCGTCCTCACCTAAAGAAGAACTCAGCTAATCCGTCTGGTCATAAAAACAGGAGCTGGTTCTGCACTGAGAGCAACTATCAGAGTACAATCTTATAGAAAAAAACCCTCATACTTTTAACAGTTTCATAAAATCCTAACAACAAACTATCGTTTCGCCCGCGTTTATAAAGACGAAGAAGAAATGCAGAAGTGTAAATCAGGCTTTAGTCCATACGCTGCTCCGTAGTTTCTTCTCCCTCCGGTGTTTTTAAGGATGTGATTTGATTTTTAAAATGTTTAACTCATTTGGTTGATTTTGGAAATAAACTTTAGCATTAGCCTCCAGCTACAAGGGCCAGAACTATATTCTTGACCAGTAAGTTTGTTTCTGCTGCAAATGTAGACATTTCAACACGGAGGCCAAAGGAGACTCGTCTTTGGAGCCAGCCCCCAGTGGTCAGTCAAGGAACTGCAACCTCCTTTACTTCCGGGTTAGACTCAGCAGCCCAACCTTTTTATCTCCTTTTTTGGTCCAAATCTGCGGTTCCTTTAACACCGGAGGCTTTTCAAACAACAATATAACAGGAGTTTGAGTTTGGTGAATACGTTTGCTCTGATTCGTTGCTGTTTATTAAGTTGTGCAGTTTGTATGGGGACTTTTCTTTTATTCTGTTTTCACTTGATATTATTACGTTGTCGGGTTTGACTCTAGAAACTGGTGAGAAACATTTTCTTACACAACACTGAACATCACCTCATCATCTGGGCTTTTACCCGTCAATAGACGAGACGATACACTGGACGACTGTACAGTCGACCTCAACGTTATCTTGGGGATGCAAAGACGGAGCGTCGCCTGTTTTTGGGTGGATGGACTCTGAAGACTGTACGTGCTGGGATGTTTGGGTTCATCTTGTCATCTTTTTTGTCGTTCATGGATTCTTAAAAAGTGATACATGCGAGTGTCGGGGCTCCAAGGCCGAGTCCTCGTACGTCAGGATCTGAACCAACAGCCTGTGAATTAAGTCAGCAGGAACGGGCCGTCGGAGAAATCATAGATTAAAATGAATATATATATATACATACATGTGTGTATATTATATATATATATATATATATATATATATATACACATATATATATAATATACAATATACACACACACACATGTATATATATGTACACTGTAATAATTTTCATTATGATGATATACTGATCATTTTAGAGAAGGGCAGAAAAAATTATTCCTCCCTTATTAAAGCTTAGTTGTCTTTCTACAGAATAGAGAACATAGCTAAACTGTAAGAATTTCTTAAAAAAAGAATAATTACAATGTTTTTATTGTGGTATTATTTGTATTTGTATCACTTTTTGTACGTATCGAGACTGTGAACGTATGTTGGACCGTGGGCCTGTGTGTGTCTGGGGGAGCAGGTGAGTGCACAGGTGTGTGACTTGCATGTGAGTGGATGAATTCACTTTGTCTGAATCACTGAAATCTGAAAGACACGACCTCAGATAACACACATCTGTGATGCTGGGAATTCTTCAATAAATGTCCTCTCCTTGTACAGCAACCACACCGACTCGGTTCTTTTTTTCTTCTAAACAAACCTTGTTCTCAAAAGCACAACCTTTGACGACCTGACTTTTTTTTTTAAAGTTGTACAAAAACATCTGGCTGAGTGCTAACAACAGACCGAGTTAAGTTAGAAGAACTTAAAACCCTCTGTGACGTCACCCAGAGGTTTTCTGAAGAGTCGCTTTGAACCTCATTTAGTCCAAAAAATGAGTAGAACGGCACACAAGGGTATTTGACGAGGGGAGAGGTGGAGGTTGGTGGAGCCACATGTTTCAACCTTTGCTGGTGTTGAGAGATTATAGGAGGAAGTCTCCTCTGAGAAGATTCCACCTGGTCCACCGTCGTCTGTTTAGCTCTGTTTTATTCTGCAGATAAAAACAGATGAGACTGTTGTTTTATTTGACACTAAACTCATGACATCTGGAAATAATTTTATAGTTAGACCTGAAATCACAACAAGCAGTTCCTGTTTTATTTTGAAACACCGTGTCCTCGTGTTTCAGTTTTGTCTTGACTTCCCTTGTTCAGAAACGGTCACATGAAATTATAAGTTTACATATTTATGCACATAAACAAGGAGAGTTCTGCAGAGTTCGTAACCTCGATGAACCAATACGACGACTATTCCATCAACTGAACCTATTTATGATGAAATAACTGCACAAACATTGAATTTTTATGAAAAATTCAGTCCTGTTTATATATTATTATATTATCACTACAGTTATTATTAGATTTTAAAATACATGTTTTCTTATACTAGACCAATAATGTGATAACTTATTATATTATTGGTTCAAAAACTTAATTCCATTCTTGTTTGTTCCTGTTTGTGTTCCGTGTGAAACGGCCACGTTGACGAGGTTATTGGTGGATTTTCCATTCTGGGTTCCTTCAGAGTTCAGAGCTGCAGTGGAGCAGCTGTGTGTCTGAACATCCTGGAAGGCCGTCAGCTGGAATACTCCTTTATTTGTGGACACGTGAACACCAGCACAACACTGGTCTACAACACACATCTGGATCCTCTGATCCTGCAGCCTGTCATCATCCTCCTCTCACAGCTTCATGAGGAAAGCAGCCGCTGAGAAGCTGCAGCTTCACTGGAAACACTGGATCTTTGATAGACACTGGTTTTAGTAGAAAACTGCTGGAAGGAGCAGGACCGACTCCAACCTCCACTGACCTGAGAGTCTGCAGCTGGTAGTGTGGACTCTGCACCAGATCAGACAGCTGCTCCACATCTGCAGCATCCAGGCCGTTCCTGCTCAGGTCCAGATGTTTCAGATGGGAGGGGTTGGACTTCAGAGCTGAGACCAGAGAAGAACAGCTGATCTCTGACAGACTGCATTTCACCAACCTGAACAAAGACACCAGAGAAGAGAAACCAGAGCAGTCAGATGGTCAGTGTGGATCAGCAGGAGATCAGCCTGATGTCTGCAGGTTAGTGTCAACACAACTTTATCATCAGATTCATCTGAACACACAACTAAAACATGTCTGACCCCAGAGTCTCCAGTCTGCAGTCTGGACTCTCCAGGAAACCACGCAGATGTTTCACTCCTGAATCCTGCAGCTTCTGGTTCCAGCTCAGGTCCAGATGTTTCAGATGGGAGGGGTTGGACTTCAGAGCTGAGACCAGAGAAGAACAGCTGATCCCTGACAGACCGCAGTCCTGCAACCTGAACAAAGACACCAGAGTAGAAGAAACTTTAGGTTATTTCCATAACCCTGGTTCTCTGAGTAATATGAGTGAGATGTCTCACTATGGGATGCCCCGCTGCTTTAATCTCATTACACCAATCCTGATTGGCTGGTGAAACGTGTCCGTCCGCCGCAGGACCAGCTACCTTAGATATCCCGTGTGGACGACATCAGGACAACGAAGCGTACGTGAAGGAGCGGAGACGTCCAGCATAGAGAAACGGACTAAAGTGAGACTCGCCGCAGCACAGATGTCCCGGACAGAAACTCCCCTGAATCAGAACCAGGATGCCGCCAGGCTCCGAGTCCAGTGGGCACACAAGCCCACAGGCGGCTACAAACCCTGACTCGTATAAGCAGAAGCAGTCGCCTCCAACAGCCGGTGGGAAAGCTGCTTTGTGACAGTCTCCCCGTATGAGGACCAGCCCAGGAGACAGCTGATGCATGGGCGTAACCACGCATTCTTTGGGGGAGTCGTGTCCCCTCCAATATTGGGGAAATACCAATCTGTCCCCCCCAATATTATGTATAAATATGTTAAATATTTCCTCATTTTATGAAACCTGGCTCAACAGTCCGTCTCTTGTTATTTCCAATTATTTACAGATCAATTTATTTCCCTTTATAAGGAAAACTAAAGTGTGTGACCACCCCCCTCCCAATTGTACACTTGGTTGCGCCCATGTAACGGCGGCTCGGTTTGAAGCGCCGGCTCCGACCGCTAAACGACAGAGGAAACAATAGAAAGCGTTGTGTGAAACCATGGAGGGAGCAATGAGTCCTTCTTTACCCAAAAAGTGGAAAAAGCAGGACATACGACGTTTTTTTCAGACAGTAAGCAACTAGATAGCTAAAGAGGAGTGATGTTGTCAAACTGAGTGTGTTCATTTTTGAATTAATTAGAAATATTTAACTCGTTAAAAAGGGTTCAGTTTGTTAGTTGAGATAGCTAAGTTAGCTTGAAGTGAAGAGACTGGTATCATATGAAACCAGAGGACATGAAGCATGTCTTCCGTGTGTGCTGCTGTTTGCTCTCTCTCTGTGTGTGGTGTGTATGTGTGTGGCATCCCCCCCTGAAATAAAAACGGTCCAAATCATCCCCCCTGTAAAACTGCCATCCCCCCTTTCCATCCCTTATGTCATTTCATCAATGAATGTGGTTTTACTGCTATTTCAACATTTAGAGTCATCACCAGAAAAATAACTTATTTGACAATTTTCACCTGTTTCAAGTAAATTTTCACTTGAAATAAGTAGAAAAATCTGCCAGTGGGACAAGATTTATCTTCTCATTACAAGCAAAACAATCTTGTTCCACTGGCAGATGTTTCTACTTATTTCAAGTGAAAATCTACTTGAAACAGGTGAAAATTGTTGTTTTTTCCATTGATGAGTCTTGTTTTAAGTGTAATGAGATTTTTTTACTAAAATGAGACATTTTAACTAGAAATAAGACAAATATTCTAGGACAGTCATATTGATAAGTTCATAAAACTGTTTTTTATTGTTGTGTTTTGATGTATTTGATGTAAGCCCAGTGGATATTTAAAGCTTACAGAAGGCTGCATTTAACTGCTGCTATGTCATTCCTGTAGTATTTGTGCAGGTGTTTTGGTCAGTGCTATTATTTGTAATATATTATATTATGTATAATCAGCATAAATTATCTGTCCCCATATGATAAAATCCACCATCCCCCCTGATTTCTTTTTACAACTCGTGCACTGCGTGTAACGCTAGTAATACAAGCAAAATATTTAATGTATCAAATTGAAATGATCCTCAGGGTCAGTTATTGTCCTTCTGGTACAATAATATTGTCTGGTCATAATGCAGGCAGCACAGAGAGACAGGGAGAGGGATGCTGTAAGGACAGGCCAGACAGGGACAGTCTCTGAAAACTTTTTACTGTCAAATGAATAAATCTGTATATATATTCAATTAGCATCAAGATTTTACATTTAATTCTTTGTACACATCCCATGATTTCATTCACATTAAACGTTTCAGTGTAAATGTGCAGACATTCATTTTGAGATGAATCAACAAAATACAAATTAACTTGGAATTAAAAGTCCATCGTCTGCTATGGACTTTTTGTCGTTCCAATCACAATATTTACATCAACATGCTTTAGGTATGTAATTTTTCCCCACTGGAAGCTATCCTATTCGCTACTATCTCAGAGAAATTGCAGACTATTCCTTTAAATGTGATTTCAGATGGTCAATAAATAAAAATCATAGAAATGTGGGAAATGCAGCTTTAAAAAAAAATTCTGGCTCTCATTTGGACCCCCCCAATGTCTATACCATGGTTACGCACCAGAGCTGATGGCTCCTCCTGAAACCCCTCGTCCTGTCCATGTAAGAGCACACAGACGGACTGGATATAACACATGCCACCCCAGCTCCCCTGGTGGGGCAGCAAAACCACAACTCCAGGGGAGAATATGAACCCCCACCTGAGGCACAAATACCGGGTTGGGCTTCAAAATCCTCCTCAACCCCCCGGAAAAAGCTGAGTGCACGACGGCTGCACCGAAAGCACGTGGATGTCACTAACCCGCTTAGCCGACGCCAGCGCCATCAACAACACGGCCTTCAGAGACACGTGTTCCACGTCTGCCCCCTCCAGGGGCTCAAAGGGGGGCCTTAAGCCCCTCCAGAACCACAGCCAGATCCCATGGTGGTACCAGTGGTCTGGACACGGGGAGAAGCCTGCTCCTTCAGAAAACAGAAACCAGCGGGTGCTGCTCGCTGTTTCCTTCCCACAGCCCACGTGACAGGCGGCGATAGCTGCAAGTAAAATCCACCGTGGAGAAGGCTTTCCGTTTGTCAACCAGGTCCTGCAAGAAGGACAATATCACTCCTGCTGGACACTGAGAAGGATAGTGACCACCTTCCTGGACAGGACGGACCCCGGGGGTCAGAGAGGACGGGACTCGCCAGTGACGCTGTGAGCAGGGAGAGGACATTGAGGACAGCCGCCTCGTACGGCGTTCCAGTCGGGGCCGACTGAAGACGGTCAGACTTGGACGGCAGGCCGGGGCTCCTGGAGGACACCGCTGACAGCCGGCTGCCTGGAAGCTGTAACCAGTGGCTCCATGGGAGGCGTGCAGAGCAGCCCCGGGGACCGGGCTCCTGCTGCTGAGAGGGCGTCTCTCCGTGAGCCGCCACCTCATCCACCTACCTGCGGCGGACGGACACGTTTCACCAGCCAATCAGCATTGGTGTAATGAGGTTAATGCAGCGGGGCATCCCATAATGAGACATCGAGTGAAATATATGATATATGATGAAAGACAACCAGAGCAGTCAGATGGTCAGTGTGGATCAGCAGGAGATCAGCCTGATGTCTGCAGGTTAGTGTCAACACAACTTTCACATCAGATTCATCTGAACACACAACTAAAACATGTCTGACCTCAGAGTCTCCAGTCTGCAGTCTGGACTCTCCAGGAAACCACACAGATGTTTCACTCCTGAATCCTGCAGGTAGTAGTTGTCACTCAGGTCCAGATGTTTCAGATGGGAGGGGTTGGACTTCAGAGCTGAGACCAGAGAAGAACAGCTGATCTCTGACAGACCACAGCCCATCAACCTGAACAAAGACAGCAGAGAAGAAGAAACTTTAGGTTATTTACATAAGCCCGGTTCTCTGAGTAATATGAGTGAGATATCTCACTATGGGATGCCCCGCTGCTTTAATCTCATTACACCAATCCTGATTGGCTGGTGAAACGTGTCCGTCCACTGCAGGTATCACCACCTACCTTAGATATCCCGTGTAGTAACCACCTTCCTGGACAGGACGGACCCCGGGGGTCAGAGAGGACGGGACTCGCCAGTGACGCTGTGAGCAGGGAGAGGACATTGAGGACTCTGGCCGAAAGCACAGTCGCCTCGTACGGCGTTCCAGTCGGGGCCGACTGAAGACGGTCAGACTTGGACGGCAGGCCGGGGCTCCTGGAGGACACCGCTGACCCGGGGACCGGGCTCCTGGCAGTGAAGGGACGAGGCCCCGGGATCCGGGCTCCTGCTGCTGAGAGGGCGTCTCTCCGTGAGCCGCCACCTCATCCAGCAGCTCTGGGAGACGGGGACAAGTTGCTTTGTGGAGCTCTGGGCCGAGGGCAGCTAGTTCCCTCCGTAGCGGGATGTGGGTGTCTCGGCTACGACAGCAGGCCAGGGGCCAGGGGCCAGGGGCCAGGGGCCAGGGGCCAGGGGCCAGGGGACGGCAGCTGGGCAGCAGCGTTTGCAGGCGTCCAGCATGTCCCAGCTGGGGAGGGAGAAGCTGGTGTGCTGCTCACATCTCCATCCCCAGAGGCCACGGAGGCTGCGGGCTGTGCAGCCCGGGGCGGAATGATGAAGAGGTCGTCCTCGTCTTCATCCTCTGACATGAGGAGGTCCCAGGTGTCTTCTTCATCGTCCCCATAGTCCAGTTCCAGGACGTCTTCCTCCTGCGGGGCGGGGGTGGAGCTGGGAGCCCCAGCCCACGCTAACCTCCGGTTCCTCCACCAGGTGGGAGAAAGGAGCTGCTGTGCTAACACTGGTTACTGGAGCAGCCGTGGTGAGGCGTCGTGACGGTGCCAACCGAGCCGGGGAGGGCGAGGAAAGCACAACATTCCAGCTGGTGGGACCGACGCAGCAGATAAACACATCCAAGGCTGGTTAGCGCCCGGCGACAGAAGCTAGTGAGATCTGTCTGGGGACGGTTCAGCTAACAAGCCCAGGACCCAGATGAGCTCCGAGTGAGAAGAGGAGGTTGAATGACGTGGTGTCGTCCACACGGGATATCTAAGGTAGCTGGTCCTGCGGGGGACGGACACGTTTCACCAGCCAATCAGCATTGGTGTAATGAGATTAATGCAGCGGGGCATCCCATAGTGAGACATCCAGAGAAATATGATGAAAGAGAACCAGAACAGTAAGATGGTCAGTGTGGATCAGCAGGAGATCAGCCTGATGTCTGCAGGTTAGTGTCAACACAACTTTCACATCAGATTCATCTGAACACACAACTAAAACATGTCTGACCTCAGAGTCTCCAGTCTGCAGTCTGGACTCTCCAGGAAACCACACAGATGTTTCACTCCTGAATCCTGCAGGCTGTTGTAACTCAGGTCCAGATGTTTCAGATGGGAGGGGTTGGACTTCAGAGCTGAGACCAGAGAAGAACAGCTGATCTCTGACAGACCACAGCCCATCAACCTGAACAAAGACAGCAGAGTAGAAGAAACTTTAGGTTATTTACATAAGCCCGGTTCTCTGAGTAATATGAGTGAGATATCTCACTATGGGATGCCCCGCTGCTTTAATCTCATTACACCAATCCTGATTGGCTGGTGAAACGTGTCCGTCCACTGCAGGTATCACCACCTACCTTAGATATCCCGTGTAGTAACCACCTTCCTGGACAGGACGGACCCCGGGGGTCAGAGAGGACGGGACTCGCCAGTGACGCTGTGAGCAGGGAGAGGACATTGAGAGGACATTGAGAGGACATTGAGAGGACATTGAGGACTCTGGCCGAAAGCGCAGCCGCCTCGTACGGCGTTCCAGTCGGGGCCGACTGAAGACGGTCAGACTTGGACGGCAGGCCGGGGCTCCTGGAGGACACCGCTGACCCGGGGACCGGGTTCCTGGCAGTGAAGGGACGAGGCCCCGGGATCCGGGCTCCTGCTGCTGAGAGGGCGTCTCTCCGTGAGCCGCCACCTCATCCAGCAGCTCTGGGAGACGGGGACAAGTTGCTTTGTGGAGCTCTGGGCCGAGGGCAGCTTGTTCCCTCCGTAGTGGGATGTGGGTGTCTCGGCTACGACAGCAGGCCAGGGGACGGCAGCCGGGCAGCAGCATTTGCAGGCGTCCAGCATGTCCCAGCTGGGGAGGGAGAAGCTGGTGTGCTGCTCACATCTCCATCCCCAGAGGCTGCGGGCTGTGCAGCCCGGGGCGGAATGATGAAGAGGTCGTCCTCGTCTTCATCCTCTGACATGAGGAGGTCCCAGGTGTCTTCCTCATCGTCCCCATAGTCCAGTTCCAGGACGTCTTCCTCCTGCGGGGCGGGGGTGGAGCTGGGAGCCCCAGCCCACGCTAACCTCCAGTTCCTCCACCAGGTGGGAGAAAGGAGCTGCTGTGCTAACACTCGGTACTGGAGCAGCCGTGGTGAGGCGTCGTGACGGTGCCAACCGAGCCGTGGAGGGCGAGGAAAGCACAACATTCGAGCTGGTGGGACCGACGCAGCAGATAAACACATCCAAGGCTGGTTAGCGCCCGGAGACAGAAGCTAGTGAGATCTGTCTGGGGACAGTTCAGCTAACAAGCCCAGGACGCCAGATGAGCTCCGAGTGAGAAGAGGAGGTTGAATGACGTGGTGTCGTCCACACGGGATATCTAAGCTAGCTGGTCCTGCGGGGGACGGACACGTTTCACCAGCCAATCAGCATTGGTGTAATGAGGTTAATGCAGCGGGACATCCCATAGTGAGACATCCAGAGAAATATGATGAAAGAGAACCAGAGCAGTCAGATGGTCAGTGTGGATCAGCAGGAGATCAGCCTGATGTCTGCAGGTTAGTGTCAACACAACTTTCACATCAGATTCATCTGAACACACAACTAAAACATGTCTGACCTCAGAGTCTCCAGTCTGCAGTCTGGACTCTCCAGGAAACCACACAGATGTTTCACTCCTGAATCATGCAGGTTGTTGTTACTCAGGTCCAGATGTTTCAGGTGGGAGGGGTTGGACTTCAGAGCTGAGACCAGAGAAGAACAGCTGATCTCTGACAACCTGCAGTCCTGCAAGCTGAACAAAGACACCAGAGAAGAAGAAACTTTAGGTTATTTACATAACCCCGGTTCTCTGAGTAATATGAGTGAGATGTCTCACTATAGGATGCCCCGCTGCTTTAATCTCATTACACCAATCCTGATTGGCTGGTGAAACGTGTCCGTCCACTGCAGGTAGCACCACCTACCTTAGATATCCCGTGTGGACGACATCAGGACAACAGAAGCGTACGTGAAGGAGCGGAGACGTCCAGCATAGAGAAACGGACAAAAGTGAGAGGCAGGACCAACTCGCCGCAGCACAGATGTCCTGGACAGAAACTCCCCTGAATCAGAACCAGGATGCCGCCAGGCTCCGAGTCCAGTGGGCACGAGAGCCCACAGGCGGCTGCAAACCCTGACTCGTGTAAGCAGAAGCAGTCGCCTCCAGCAGCCGGTGGGAGAGCTGCTTTGTGACAGTCTCCCCGTATGAGGACCAGCCCAGGAGACAGCTGATGGCTCCTCCTGAAGCCCCTTGTCCTGTCCATGTAAGAGCACACGGACGGGACATAACTCCCTCTGGACAGAGTGGGGGCATCAGGGCCAGTGGAGGGAATCGTACCAACGCCGCCAGCATGTGCAACTGACGGGAGCGTCATCCCCCCTGGAGGTTGATGTCCACCACCGTCCTCATATTGTCCGTCCTCACCGGGACATGATGACCCATGAGAGACGGAATGAACCGTTTCAGGGACAGAAACCGCTGATGGTTCCAGAAATGTCTGTGTGAGCTGGAGGTCCAACTGCAGGTCCCTGTCCCTGCAGCAGGTCTCTGTCTCTGTCCCTGCAGCAGGTCTCTGTCTCTGTCCCTGCAGCAGGTCTCTGTCTCTGTCCCTGCAGCAGGTCTCTGTCTCTGTCCCTGCAGCAGGTCTCTGTCTCTGTCCCTGCAGCAGGTCTCTGTCTCTGTCCCTGCAGCAGGTCTCTGTCTCTGTCCCTGCAGCAGGTCCCTGTCCCTGCAGCAGGTCTCTGTCCCTGCAGCAGGTCTCTGTCTCTGTCCCTGCAGCAGGTCTCTGTCCCTGCAGCAGGTCTCTGTCCCTGTCCCTGCAGCAGGTCTCTGTCCCTGCAGCAGGTCCCTGTCCCTGCAGCAGGTCCAACTGCAGGTCCCTCACAGATCTGGTGAATTCTGCCCCGACCTGTCAGGCTGCGTCCGTAGTGTCCACCTTCCTGGACAGGACGGACCCCGGGGGTCAGAGAGGACGGGACTCGCTAGTGACGCTGTGAGCAGGGAGAGGACATTGAGAGGACATTGAGAGGACATTGAGAAGACATTGAGAGGACATTGAGCGCTCTGGCCGAAAGCGCAGCTGCCTCGTACGCTCCTGGAGGACACCGCCGGGGCTCCTGGAGGACACGGCTGAAAGCCGGCTGCCTGGAAGCTGCGCTGCAACCAGTGGCTCCATGGGAGGCGTGCGGAGCAGCCCCGGGGACCGGGCTCCTGCTGCTGAGAGGGCGTCTCTCCGTGAGCAGACACCTCATCCACCTACCTGCGGTGGACGGACACGTTTCACCAGCTGATCAGCATTGGTGTAATGAGGTTAATGCAGCGGGGCATCCCATAATGAGACATCGAGTGAAATATATGATATATGATGAAAGAGAACCAGAGCAGTCAGGTGGTCAGTGTGGATCAGCAGGAGATCAGCCTGATGTCTGCAGGTTAGTGTCAACACAACATTCACATCAGATTCATCTGAACACACAACTAAAACATGTCTGACCTCAGAGTCTCCAGTCTGCAGTCTGGACTCTCCATGAAAACACACAGATGTTTCACTCCTGAATCCTGCAGGTTGAGGTTCCTGCTCAGGTCCAGATGTTTCAGATGTTTCAGGTGGGAGGGGTTGGACTTCAGAGCTGAGACCAGAGAAGAACAGCTGATCCCTGACATATCGCATTTCTCCAACCTGCATGAAGAAAAAAGGTGTGAGCTGAACCACCAGGGTGCAGGTTCCAACAGAACCAGTGAAAAAGATCTTCATCAATATTCATGACATCATGCTGCTGCTCCAATAAAGACGTAGTGACTTCAGCTCTGCAGCTCTGCAGCTCCACCAGTGGATCCATCCATACAAACTCATGTTGTGTTGGAATATTTCAGTCGGTACAAACTTTAGAATATCAGTGTTTGGATCAGATGAAACATGTTGGACAGATGAAGATGAAGATGTTTGTAGACGATGCTGCACGATCTCTGCACAAACAAACATTCTGCTGCACAGGTTCAGTTCATGTTGGGATGGAATGAAGACGTCTTTGTTGAGGGAACATCGTTCACCACTCTGTACTGCACACTTGTGCTCAACGGAGAGGAAAGCAGCCTGCAGACACTTCAGCTGGTTTCTAATGATGTCAGGAGCAGATGAGTCCAGAGACCAGGATGGTTCAGAGCAGCTCAGGTGTTTATTTATTTATTATTTATTTTATTTATTTATATAGCACCAACTCATGCAGTGGAAGTGCAACTCATGGTGCTTTACATACAGAGATAAAATAACAATCAAAAGTACAATTTAAAACATCCCATACGACCCCACCCCCCACGCATACACACACCCTCACTCACACTCATACACATGTGCATACACTCACACGCCCACACACACACACACACACAATAAGTGGACTGGTGACATGGCTTAGCACTAACGATCCAGGTGAGGAAAACACCACCTATGGGTGGCCGTCCACACCGAAGAACAGAACTCACAACTGTTACAACTTCAGTCAAAGAACAAACCTCAGAGTCTCCAGTCTGCAGTCTGGACCATCCAGGAAACCACACAGCTGCTTCACATCTGAATCCTGCAGCTCCTTCTCACTCAGGTCCAGATGTTCCAGATCAGACGGGTTGGACTCCAGAGCTGAGACCAGATCATCACATCTGATCTCTGACAAACTGCAGCGCTCCCACCTGGAGAAAGAATAAAACACAGATAAACATCTAGATGAGTGTTTTCTCCTCCTCCGTTCAGGGGGGTGTGGTGGGCAACACTGGAGCTTCACAGTCACAAGGTTCCTGGTCCAAATCCTGGCCCGGTTCTTTCTGCCTGGCGTTTCCAGGATCTTCCCTCACGTTCACTCAGAAACTCCACAGTTCAGAAACACGTCTGTCAGGATTCTTGAAGCTTCCACATTAAACGCAGAACGGAGATACCGGATCATCTCTTTGATCAAATTATCATTTTTAACGACAGCCAAAAAAGTACTCTGTTTACTTTCAGGAATGTGGTAACAAAGTATTCCAGAATAGTGGTGAGTACTCTGATTACTATCGGGGGATCATGGAGACCCTGTAGTAACTTGGGAATGCAGGACTGGACTTTTACTGGTTCTGTTGCTGCTGTCAAATTCAACATTCATCAATGTTTTGGTATTTCTATCAGAATTATTTAATTATTTAATCATATTTCTGTTAATAATGGATGAAACAAATGACAGACTTATCACAATCAAACAGAAGCGATTGTAGGAGGAGAAGAGGTTCTGGAGAACTCCATACAGGACCTGCATCATCCCACTGATAGTAATAAGAGTATTAAACACTATTCAACAATATTCCTGAAAGTAACAAAGTACTTTGTTGTTCAAAATGATAAACTACATTTGACTCTCTCAGCTGATTGTACGTCTTACTTTTAGCTCGGCGGAGTCACAGATGTGACTTATTTTACAGTGTTTGGAGCATCTTCATGAAGGAAAGCAGCAGTTTGGTCTTGTTGATTGTGAGATGTGATATCTGACATAACGATGCTGAACATCTTCTGCTCCAGGATCTGGTGTGGACTGTCTGAGGGAGCAGCAGCAGGAAGAGCTGCTGGTCCTTTCACTGGATCACAACTTTATCTACTTATTACAGATAACATGTATTTTCATGGAATAAAGGTTGGGATGATCAGAGTGGTGTTGATTGACAGACTAATGTTACTTCCTGTTGCTTCTTTCCTCCTGCTGCTCTCTGCAGCCTCTGCTTTCCTTCCTCCACAGACGCCACACGTGTTAAAGGCTGATGGGAAAACATGCGTGGTGCTGGTTCTGGCGTGGAGACCAGTTTATCAACGAGCGTTTGTCTCCGTTCCTCCAGAACCAGGACAACAACGGCTGCAGGAAGCTTCTGAACGTCACTCATGAGTTCTGGACCGGGAGCTGCTGACTGAGAGAGCTGTTGGACGCTTCCATTGTTGACTCAAGCAACACTTTTACTCTACAATATGTTCACATGTGGGACGGTGCACGTGCACTGAATGTGCAGCAGCGGAGCCCGGGGGAGAACGTCTGCTGTAAAGAGATACGGCGGTACCGACAAACCCCGACCTCACAGCGACTACAGCGGTCCATGAAGAACCTTCTGGAGGGAGATGAAGAGTTTCCTGCCAGCTGATCACCCTCATCATCCTCACCTCTTCCTCTTCTATTTAAACCGTCTGCAGCTCTCACTCTCACCAGATTGGGTTTGTGCTCTCCCTGCAGATACCGGTCTCCAGCAGTTCTCCTGGGACTGCTATGCTGGACCGGATCTGTGTCCTTGGACCTGTTTCAGGTCCAGCCCTGATCGCTACGTCTGTCTGAGCTTATCTGCCTGTCTTGGGTTCTGACCCTGGCCCGCTGTTCCTGGATCTGTCTTCTGCCTCTAACTAACCGAACTACAGACCGTCCTGGTCTGTGGACCGGTGGTCCGTCCCTGCGTGGTCACCATCTCCCTCTCCTGGTCCCCTCTGATTCCTATTTGGATCAATAATTATTTAGATGAGGGTTCTTTACTCCTGGTCAGCCATAATTCCAGCCCAGTCCCTGAAACCTGAACAACATGTTAGTTTGTTAGCCGTCAGCAGAAACCCGTCTTCCTTCAGGACGTGTGTGGTCTGTGTCTTCAGGGGGGTCTGTCTCCGTCAGAGATGAGCTTTCATAGAGGATTTAAAGATGAATATGTGACTCAGTTCTGTCTGGTTCTGTCAGGTTCTGTCTGGACCTGGAGCTGCTTCCTGACAGCAGGAACACACATGTGTGACGGTGAGGTGTGTGTGGTTCTAACAGAACACACATGGATCACAGCAGGTTTCACATGAAATGTGACTGAATGATGAAGAAGCAGCAGGAGGTTCAGACGATCAACACCTGAAACACCTTCACCTGGACTGACAGAGTCTTCTCTGTTTGAGGAGACCAAAACCTCCAAGAAAACTCCAAAAGCTCCAGTCAGAACCGACCTGAGAGTCTGCAGCTGGTAGTCTGGACTCTCCACCAGATCAAACAGCTGCTGCACATCTGCAGTCTGCAGCTGGTAGTTGAATCTCAGGTCCAGATGTTTCAGGTGGGAGGGGTTGGACTTCAGAGCTGAGACCAGAGAAGAACAGCTGATCTCTGACAGACCGCAGCACTGCAAGCTGCACAAAGACACCAGAGAAGAAGAAAGCAGATCAGCCTGATGGTCAGTGTGGATCAGCAGGAGATCAGCCTGATGTCTGCAGGTTAGTGTCAACACAACTTTCACATCAGATTCATCTGAACACACAACTAAAACATGTCTGACCTCAGAGTCTCCAGTCTGCAGTCTGGACTCTCCAGGAAACCACACAGATGTTTCACTCCTGAATCCTGCAGCTGGTTCCAGCTCAGGTCCAGATGTTTCAGGTGGGAGGGGTTGGACTTCAGAGCTGAGACTAGAGAAGTACAACTGATCTCTGACAACCAGCAGTTCTCCAACCTGAATGAAGAAGAAACAGCTGATGACTTCTGTAACCGTGTTGAAATAAATGTTTCAGAAAACATATTTGAATAATAAGTTCATAGTTAAACAGCTCTGAAGTTGAAATGTTAAGTCATTGATCAGCAATAATGTTTTGGTATTGTTCACTAAGTGATGTTATTAAGGTTAATGTCACTGAAAATGCTGAAATGCTGAAACAAAAAGTGTGTAAAATGAAAAGGAAGTGGTTCTCTTGTAAGTCTGTAGACTCTTATCGTGCATCCAAAAAGTCTAGTCTATAAAAAAGCCCTTCACACAGCTAGAAGTGCTTATTATGGTAAATGGCTTACACTTATATAGCGCTTTCCAGCTATACTTCTACAGCCCCAAAGCGCGTTACACTATAGACATTCACCCATACACACTCACACATTCACACACCAGTAGTCGGTGGAGCTGCCACACAACGGCACTGGCCTGACAACCAGGAGCAGGGGATTCAGTGTCTTGCCCAAGGACACTTTGGTGGACACAGGAGGAACTAGGGTTCGAACCACTGACCTTCAGGTTCATGGGTGAACGCTCTACCAACTAAGCCACCTTCACCCCATTACTCATCGTGGATAGAGGATAACAAAAATAACCCACGTTTTCTGTTCAGCGCTGTAGCCAGGCTGAAAAAGAGACACAACTCTGTTGAGCCGAGTTTCCTGCAGCTCTCAGTAGTGACGACTTTATGAGCTTCTTTAGCAGTAAAATATCAGGATCAGAGTAGAAAACCACCAGGACGATCCGGTAGCTGCTGTGGGCGTTTCTTCAGCTTTAGCGACTTCCTCAGGCTCTGACTGGACTCTAGACTGCTTTGATCCTGTAGACCTCCCCAAGCTGACCTCAGTCATCAATAAAGCTAAATCATCCACGTGTTTGTTAGACCCCGGCCCGACTACTCAAAAATGTTTTTTCTCTGGTTGAGAAAAATCAAGCAGAGAGATCACGTGTGGTGGCAAAAATTGTTGCTCAAAAATGCAAGTCAGGATACCTCGGCTGTCTTTGTGATGCTTTAATGAAAGAGTACAAATATACATTCATGAACGGAGCAACACAGTTCAACAGTTAGTCCTGTGTGTGCTCAAGAAGATTAGGGACAGGTTATTTTATAGAGTGGAGCTGGCAAAGACAAAACATTGCTCATCACCCTGACAACCATACTGTGTCAGAGGTGCATGGCCCTGGCAAGGAATGTTCACTTGAAAACAGTGGCAGCAATGTGTGTTACTCCAAAATTTCCCATTACAATCCACCCTTTTTAGCATTTTATGCTAAACCATAATAAAATAGGAAATTTTGCAACAACCAACCGCGTGACCCTCATGAAATATAAACTAATCTACTTCAAGCAATACCAAAGCAAATCACATTCATAGTCCATGAAGGGAGAAGGAGAAGAGAAAAAATCAAAAGGCACTGTGTGATTAAGTAATCAAGGATAACAGTGTGATAAAATGTAAAATAATAGTAATAATAACCATAAAAATTAACAAAATTCCCCATATGTCCCGGCAAAAAGAAAAACCCTCCCTGTTCTAACCCACCGTATGTCAGGGCTAATGCTTGACCCCCTCATACCCTGTCAACAGGACATAACAACTCGTAATTATTTCAAAACACCAAAAAGAAATGAGAGAGGGGAAAGAGAGGGGAAAAGAGGAGGGGAAGGAGTAACATATGACATAAAAAATAACACAAAATCACAGTAACTCTTCTTCTCCCACGAATGGGGGAATCCACTCATCATCCTGGCGCAGGTGCTGGGCAAACTGTCCAGCAAAGGATGAGATGGCAGAAGTCACCAGTTTCTTCACGAGCGGTACAACACAGCACAGAAAAATACACAAAACGAAAAAAACAGTCAGGAGTGGTGCGCAGAAGTGGAGTATCGTAGTCTGCCACCCCGAACCGGAAAGCCAGGACCACAGACCATCACTCCCACCACCCGTGGAATCCCGGCTTCTCTGCAGATGCAACAGATTATTCATATGGGCCACAACATGTGTCATATGGTCAAATATGTCAGGAATATAAGTACAGCAGTCAGTACCAATCACATGACAAACTCCGCCCTGTTTAGCTAACACTAAGTCCATGGCCATTCTGTTTTGCATTAGCTACATTGCGAAGGCCTTGTACCGCTGGGGTAAGTGTAGCAAAACCTGTTGTGACAGCTGCTGTGAGGTCCTCAAAGTCTACTGCCAACGCATCAATCTTAAAAGCATTATTCGTAGCACCATACCCAGGCAGGATAGCACCGAGGGCCTTCTGCCAGGCGCTGACGCGCACTGGTGGCCCTGCCGCCGCCCTCCTGGCCCGGTGTGGTGGGTAGTAGTGGTCGTAATTAGTGTGGAAGTGAGTCAGGTCCGGCATAATCCTAACATCTGGCAGCAATTTAGCCAGATAGCATGAGCCGCACCAACCAGGCCGCAAAGCCTGGTACACATGTTTCCCGCACACCCAGACATGCTGTCTGAGTGATCCGTAGCCATCATCCGATGGCATGTAAACAGCTGGGTTATCAATGCCGGAGCGGTTCAGACTGGTGGTGCCTGTAAGGTTCAGAGCAGCAATGTGTGGCATGAATCCCCTGCAGTCCTTCATGTTCCCCACATTCCACATCATCCCACATGTCGATACCACAATCTGCTCACACAGTGACCTCCCCAGGAAACGGTCCCTGGGAGAAACACACCCACGAGAGAAACAGACCGCACCTCTGTATCGGGATGGATTTGTAGTCATCAGGGAGCGATGCACCCCTTTCAGTCCACGTCCGGAAACATTCCAGAAGCGAACCCTTACCCCACCGTAGTTCACCACACTCACATTAAGCATCAACAGCAGGCTTGTGACGTCGTGAGCCAGGCGGCTGGGCACGGTGAAAGCAATCATCACCCCTAGAGTTTCAGAAACATTTAGAGGATACGTTTGCAACGGCCAAGAATTACCCATCTCATGTGGCAGAGCGGCACAGACGTAGCAGCTCTCGTTGGTCAGCTTTCTCACAGAGAAAGTTGGATCAGGAAAAAAAAGTGTAAGTTGGGAGGGGTTTTAACCCACGACGGATTTCATCATCAGAAAAACATTCCAACTCCAATTATTTCTCAAAATTATTTGTTATTCCCCAGACAGTCAAGATTGTTAGCCAGATATTAACAGACAAGCTCAGAGCACAAACACAAAACCTCCGTCTCCTTCTAGGATTGGATGAGGCATCCTAGCCGCCCCCAGACCCCGTCTGGCACACTCGGATTCCCCGAATCCAGAGCCCTCAAGTTCCCGACTTGAAGTAGTCTCCCTCTCAAACCACGGCTACAGGAGCACTCGTGATCCGTCACGTCTGGCGACCCACTGCTGATGTCGTACCGAAGAGCGAGTCTTTTTCTCTTAAACAAAATTCCTTCATTCACTAGAATTGAAAGGCATTCTACGACGCCCCCAGACAAATCTGGCCCTTCGATCACTAACTCCTAGGTCAGTAACAAACAAAATTCCTTCTTCCACTAGAATTGAAAGGCATTCTACGACGCCCCCAGACAAATCTGGCCCTTCGATCACCAACTCCTAGGTCAGTAACAAACAGCCCTTGGGCTGGACCCTCGCTGGACCAGCCCTCCCCGGTTCCAAATACTTGGACTACCGGCAACATCAGCAGAATAGGCAGAGAGGAGACGTTAGCGCGCACCTTATTTCGGCCGTTTTCTTTCAAAAAATAAAACTCACCCAAAAGAACAGCGAGGCGTTTCTGAAGCCACCGGGTTCGTTTGACCTCCGTCGCTGGGGGGACCCTTTCTCCCTCTCCGGGCGTCAGGCCCTCTCTCGACCTTCACTTGATGGGGGAGTACGAGGTTGTTTGCATGCCCTTAAATCACCTTCCAACCCGGAGGAGAGAAAAAGAAATCCGCCCATAGATGAGGTCCCTTCGTGGTCGCCAAATTGTGGTGGCAAAAATTGTTGCTCAAAAATGCAAGTCAGGATACCTCGGCTGTCTTTGTGATGCTTTAATGAAAGAGTACAAATATACATTCATGAACGGAGCAACACAGTTCAACAGTTAGTCCTGTGTGTGCTCAAGAAGATTAGGGACAGGTTATTTTATAGAGTGGAGCTGGCAAAGACAAAACATTGCTCATCACCCTGACAACCATACTGTGTCAGAGGTGCATGACCCTGGCAAGGAATGTTCACTTGAAAACAGTGGCAGCAATGTGTGTTACTCCAAAATTTCCCATTACATCCATTACATCCCATTATCATCAATAAAGCTAAATCATCCACGTGTTTGTTAGACCCCGGCCCGACTACTCAAAAATGTTTTTTCTCTGGTTGAGAAAAATCAAGCAGAGAGATCACGTCTCTCCGGTGTTGGCCTCACTCCACTGGTCCCCGTAAAACCTGGAATCCAATTAAAATGGTATTACTTGTGTATAAAGTCCAAAACGGCCTTAGTGTTTAATAAACCTCTAGTTAGTGTTTAGTAAAACTCTAGTTTTACTAAACTCTGGAGTTTTTCTTTCTTTCCGCTGTTTCTCATCATCAGTTGCTGCATCGGCAGGACTAAGAGCTCTCCCGACGGCTCTGGTTGAACAGCCCCACAAACCATCTCCAATCGCGCTGTTGTATTTACCGGGATCACAAGAAAAGCAGCAGTGATCTCCTCTCCATCCTGTTTATTTATTTTTTATCTCCTGTAACTGTTTTTTATCTTTACTCCACTAACTCCAAATATTAATCACTTTTCTAAGCGAACAGCGCTAACGTAGCTCAAACAGCAGGTGTATCCGCCCCTTTAATCTGATTGGTTGCAGATCCTTCCGTGTTAAAAAAAACCTATTTGTGGATCTAGTCACATCAGGGGAGTCTCAAAACTCACACACAAATCCAGCGCAGCTCACAGACAAAAAAATATTTGTAAATCAGGTTATATTTGTGTGTGCATCCAAAATACATTTGTGTATCTTGTCCTACGCACGTGTGAATTGTTCTGTGCACGTGTGAAACTGTGAGTGTATTTGCAAATCGTTCTGTGCATTTGTAAAACTTGTCCTGTGCACGTGTGAAACGGTGTGTGTATTTGCAAATCGGTCCGTGCATTTGTAAAACTTGTCCTGTGCATTTGTGAATTATGAGACTGTTCTAGCTCCATAACCGTGAGGCTGAGTCATCTCTGCAGCTGCTGGATATCTCTGCTCATCCTCCAAGACTGGGGTGGTGCAACATCACTGAAGGGACCGTCGTCTTATTCAGCCTTCGTTTGTTGGTGGCTGCAACATTTGGACATTTGAGTATTACTTTATTTTACTGCCGGCTATAAGTTAATTATCTGGGCCCAAAGGACGTCTCTGAGTTTATAGAGACCATTCTGAATGCTTTTATCATCCTGAGGGTTGGAAGAGTTTCTGAATAGTTTTGAAAGCAATATTTAACTGCTATTTCTGTTTTCTTTAAGTAAATGTTTTATAATTTTCCTGACGTGTGTTTATTGACTACTTTTGATCATTTTAGTAGTTAATGCAAATTGGCAGTAATTTAAGATTTAATGGTTTAAAGAGTGAAAATTAAGTTGTAATTGTATGTTGAAGAGCAGAAATGTTGAACGATCGCTTGCACATCAGGTGAATTCTGTTGACTTTATTGAAGGAACCCCAAGTTCTCTGAAGGTTCAACGAACTCAGGTCAGCACCTCGTTCTGGTCACATCCACTGGAGAGGCGCTACACTTCCACTCAGACTCCAACTTTTACACTTTAAACATCATCACACATCTCTTCCAGGAGAGAAGGGAGAAATAAACTTCTGGACATGTTTAATTAAATTAATTATACTATATTAACTTCTAAAGGGAACTGATGATTGCAGCAGAAATAGTCAGTGTTACAGAGTCACTAGAAAGAGTCTTTCTAGAAGTTTGCAGGTGTGTTCAGGAATGATCTCCTGCAGCCGTCTGTATGACGGAGAACCTGAAGACGTCTCTGACTGAACACAGTCCTTAGTTTTATCTGTTTGTGGAGGATCTGTTTGGACGGACTTCTCAAAGTGTCTACAATGTTTTAAATCTGTGAACTGACCTCAGAGTCTCCAGTCTGCAGTCTGGACTCTCCAGGAAATGCCACAGATGTTTCACTCCTGAATCCTGCAGCTGGTTCAGACTCAGGTCCAGATGTTCCAGATGGGAGGGGTTGGACTTCAGAGCTGAGACCAGAGAAGAACATCTGATCTCTGACAGACCGCAGTCCTGCAATCTGAACAAAAAAAAGTTCTTCAAATTTCAACTTTGTCATCAGGTTCATGTGGGTCATCACTGGTATCGGGACTTTATAAAACAGGTTTAAAAGTTCTATTATATCCATGATGTTGGTTCCTGGTTGTTCCTCTGACATGTTCACCTTTTAATGAACATCCTGGAGTTTTCTGCTAGAATAGAACAGAACAGAATAGAATAGAATAGAATAGAATAGAATAGAATAGAATAGAAAAGAATAGAAAAGAATAGAGTTTAATGCCATTTGTACAAGTTAAAAACAGCTCCATAGGAAGTATTGTGCATGTCCCAGAGTCCCGGGGGGTTCATGGTTCTGAGTGAGAGAGTGGGGGTTCCCTCCTTGGTGTCCGGAGCCAACAGCCTTACAGTAGCTGGTAGAAGCTGTTGTAGAAGCTCTGTAGGTGCTGATGCTCAGGCTGTAGCCCCCCCACTGGAACAGACCATGGAGGGTGGCGTCGGTCCCTGAGGGGGCTCTGTGCTGGTTGTCAGTCTGCACGCCTTCCAGTCATCTTCAGAATTCTCTCTTGTATGTGTTTATGTTTTGTTCAAATAAAGAACTTTGCTGCCCTCTGTCACCTTTGGTTCTCCTGCTTTTGGGTTCTGTAATCTCACCTCATGACAGAATCTGCAGCTGTTTTAAAACTAGTTCAGACTCAGGAAACTGCAGACTACAAACACAAGAAAGTACAAAGTACTTATCAAACATGTACTCTGACCTGATGTACTGGGACTTCAGACCAGTGACACTCACTTCAGTTGCCATGAAGAGTCTGGAGAAGCTGGTCCTCCGACAGCTCAACTCTGTGCTGCCAGACACCGTTGACCTCTTCAGTTTGCCTACCGCTCCAACAGATCAGTGGACGATGCGGTGGCATTGGCACTTCAATTCTGCAACACCTGGACTCTCATGACACCGATGCACGGTTTCTGTTCCTGGATTACAGCTCAGCCTTCAATCCAATCAGGCCGCTGAAGCGACCACGAAGCTGGCAGACCTGGAAGTTCCCGCTCCCACCGGAACTGGATCCTGGACCTTCTCACAGACAGACCACACGTGGTGAGGATGGGAGAGAAGGTCTGCTGAGCTCACAGTGAGCACAGGAACCCCGCAGGGCTGCTGCCTCTGCCCACAACTCTTCTCCCTCTACACATATGACTGAACCTCCAACCAGAACAATAACATCCCCATCGAGGACGCGGACGACATCTCCATCCTTGGTCTGATTACAGGGAAGGACGTGTCATTGCACAGGAACCTGGTCCACAAAATCACTGTCTCTGGGGGAGACAATGATCTGGTTCTGAACCTGGAAAGAACTAAAGAATTCATCCTGGACTTCAGGAACCCCCCCCCCCTCTGCAGCCTCCTCTCCTCAGGGGACTGTGGTTGAGCGGACTGAGAGCTACAGGTTCCTGGGCCTTCAGATCAGTGAAGCCTCAGCTGGAACAGCAGAACACACTGCAGCTCTGGTGGAGAAAGCTCAACCCCCTCACAACGTACAATACAATACTTACAAAAGCAAAAGTAAAATGTACAATAAATCTCTCATCTACCTGGTAAATGTCCTGTATTTAACGGTGATGCAACTCAGGGTCCTCAGCTGGACAACAAGGACATTGTATAGCGATAAATATATTTTTGTATTATATGTACATTGTTGTTATTGCAATATATGTTGACTGTTGTTATATAGTTATTTATCCTTTTCTTATTTTTGTGTATTTCTGACTTGCGTCTGATGCAAATGCTAATAAACCTCTATTCCATTCTATTATTTTAGTATTTTATTTTATTTTACTATATCCTATTCTATTCTATTAGAGATAGAATTTTTCCAAAATAAAGATGTTTCTTCATATCAGATCTTAAATATTTCCTAAAGATGTTTCGGATTAAAGTATTTTTGTCACATCTTTGGAGGTTGATCAGTGGATAAATGTGGAAACATCTAAAGTGGACTGACCTCAGAGTCTCCAGTCTACAGTTTGGACTCTCCAACCCACCAGACAGAAGCTTCACTCTTGAACCCTGCAGGTACCGGTTCCGACTCAGGTCCAGTTCTGTCAGATGGGAGGGGTTGGACTTCAGAGCGGACGCAACAACTTCATAGTGAGTCTCTGAGAGATAACAATCAACAAATCTGTGATGAGAGAAAATATGAAGTCAGTTGTAATAAAGTCTGATTTAAAGCCAGACTGATTTAGGTGACTTGAGGTGACCCAGAATAAAACAAACACATCCGACTTCAAAGGTTTTCCTTTTCAAGATCAAAACAAGATTTGAAGAAGTGAACTGCTAACTGATGGTGTTATTGATCCATCTGGACTCACCGAGCCTTTCTGCAGTTCCTCACAGCTGGAATCAGTCTCCGTCTACCCAATGGTGTTGTTGTCTTGTACTTGTTCAGGTCCAACTCATCCAGAACCTCCTCCGACATCTGCAGCATGTAGGCCAGAGCTGAACACTGGATCTCAGAGAGTTCCTGCTCTGATCTGTTCTCTGACTTCAGGAACTCTTGGATCTGCTGATGAACTGAGAGGTCGTTCATCTCCATCAGACACTGGAACATGTTGATGTTTCTGTCAGGAGAGATTCTGTTAGTGTCCATCTTCTTCAGGTTGTTGATGACTCTCTGGATGGTTTCTGGATCGTTCTCCGTCTGGTTCAGCAGACCTCCTAACAGTCTCTGGTTGGACTCCACAGAAAGACCATGAAGGAAGCGGACAAACAGGTCCAGGTGGCCATTTTTACTCTCCAGGGATTTCTGCATGACTCTCTCCAGGAAGTCATCCAGAGATGAATATCTGTAGTTTCCACCCATGACGTTCTCCAGCACATCTGTGTTTCTGGTGGAGCAACAGTGGAGCACGTAGACTGCAGCCAGGAACTCCTGGATGCTCAGATGAACAAAGCAGTAGACGGGTTTCTGGAAGATCTCACACTCTCTCCTGAAGATCTGGGTACAAACTCCTGAGTACACCGAGGCCTCTGGGACATCAAGACCACACTGCTCCAGGTCTTCTTGGTAGAACATGATGTTTCCTTTCTCCAGATGTTCAAACGCCAGCCTCCCCAGCTTCAGGAGAAGGTCCCTGTCAGCCTCCGTCAGCTCCTGTGGACTCGTCTCATGTCCCTCCTGGTACTTGTTCCTCTTCCTCTTTGTCTGGACCAGCAGGAAGTGGGAGAACATGTCAGTCAGGGTCTTGGGCAGCTCTCCTCTCTGCTCTGTGGTCAACATGTGGTCCAGAACTGTAGCAGTGATCCAGCAGAAGACCGGGAGTTTACACATGATGTGGAGGGTTCTGGATGTCTTCATGTGGGAGACGATGCTGCTGGACCGCTCTTCATCCCTGAACCTCCTCCTGAAGTATTCCTCCTTCTGGCCGTCGTTGAAGCCTCGTACTTCTGTCACCCTGTCCACGTGTTTGTGAGGGATCTGATTGGCTGCTGCAGGTCTGGAAGTGATCCAGATGAGAGCTGAGGGAAGCAGGTTCCCCTGGATGAGGTTGGTCAGCAGCACGTTGACCGATGAGCTCTCTGTGACGTCAGACACGACCGGACCGTTGCTGAAGTCCAGGGAACGTCTGCTTTCATCCAGGCCGTCAAAGATGAACAACGGTTTCCCGGCAGCCAGCTGCTCTGCTGTGAGCTTCTGTAACGATGGATGGAAAACCTGGATTAGCCTGAGAAGACTGAGCTGCTCATCTCCGATCAGGTGCAGCTCCCTGAACGAGAGCAGAATCACCACGGTGACGTCTTGGTTCTCCGAGCCCTCGGCCCAGTCCAGAGAGAACTTCTGAACCGAGAAGGTTTTCCCAGCGCCAGCGACGCCGTTGGTCAGAACCACTCTGATGGCTCCACGTTGGTCAGGTAAGGCTTTAAAGATGTCCTGGCACCTGATTGGAGCGTCATGGAGGCTCCTCATCCTGGAAGCTGTCTCCAGCTGCCTCACCTCATGTTGGGTATCAACCTCTTCACTCAGTCCCTCTGTGATGAAGAGCTCCGTGTAAATCCTGTTGAGGGGGGTTCTACTTCCTGGTTCATCAGTTCCTTCAGTCACATGTTCACATCTCCTCCTCAGACTGGTCTTGTGTTCATCTAGGACCTCCTGCAGACCAGCATCTGCTGAAAGACAAGAAGAACTCTGAAACTACAGAACAAAAGTCTTTCCAGTTGTCAGAAATGAGTCCATCAGCAGACAGAAGTTCAGTCTTACCTGGTACAGTTCTGCTCTGACTGGCTGTCTGCAGTCCAGCTCTGGTTCTGGATCTTTCTCCACACTGGGGACAGGAGGACGGTCCTGGTGGAGCAGACTGGTCCCAGTATGAGCTCATGCAGCGTCTGCAGAACCAGTGTCCACAGCTGCTGGAGACTGGATCCTTCAGGATGTCCTGACACAAAGGACAGCAGGACGACTGCTCCTCCACACAAACTCCTCTGCTGTTCCTCCCTCTGTGAAGAAATGTCTTCATCACTAAAGTCATTTCTGACTGTTGTAGAAAAATATCCAGATGAGTCAACAGTGTCCAGAACATCAGGGGTCCGTTTCACAAAGCAGGTTTAGTGAAAACTCTGAGTCTGTTAACCCTGAAATGAGGGAAACTCTGAGTTTTCCGTTTCACAAAGGGAGGTAACTCAAACCAGAGAAAGAGAGGTAACTCTAGCCTGTTTCACAAAGAGAGGTAACTTAAGCTCTCGGTCAGTTACCGTAGTAACAGACGCTCTGAACCTAACCTGGTCGGGACCAGGTTTATTTCAGTGAATCTGGAGTTTCTCTCTGTCTCCTCCCTCAGTGGCGTCAATTCAGCCAATGGGTCTTTACGCAATACACATCTGTTTTCTGCACCACGGACAGCAAGCGGCAGAGTTAGAGAGCAGAAAAGGCTTATCTAACAAACACCATTTAACTCGTTCACTTTATTCACTATGTCAGTGCAACAATATCACAGGGACATCAGATTTTAACTTCAAACAGTTAAAGTCCAAATGCAAAAAGGAGAGGGAAAGTTAAAAAAAAAGTCAAATATTTCCCTTAAACAGATGTATAAGATGATTTATATCTTACTTTGAGATGAACTTGCATAATTAATCCATCAGTGGCTAACAGCCTCGTTAATATCTTCTGGACCCATCACTTGCCTTCTTTCTTTTTTTTTATTGCGTGGTAGTCTGCTTCCTTTTCATTTTTGTAAGTTAGTAACACTGCAGAGCGCACTAAAAACGAGATTGATAGCGACCACTGTCATCAGGGACGCTGGGATATTTCAAGATATGAGGGGGGAACAAGTGTTGGGAAAGATAATACCTACTGAAATCCATCATGTTGTTCTGATATGCATTTGTAGTTATTTTATATGTATTAAGTAATAGAACAAATCAATACAAATAGATACAGAGTAATTCCATAAATGTATTTAAAAAAAAAAACATTTACATTTTCCCCTGAAGCCGAGGTGTGGCAGCTGCCGTACCCAATTGACGGCCCTGATCTAAATGACAATAAAATTTCATTTTTTTCCCCAAAATATGCTCTCATACTCGCCATATGCACGTATTAACACTTCTAACTCCAGTGGCGTGAAGTATGTGGATCTTGAGATGCAAACTAATGTTTCCTCAAAGGGATTTTGTAAATTGAAAAGATAAATAAAGTTAAAAAGAAAAAAAAGAAAATGTATGTCGCTCTTTTGTGTCGCCGGTTGCCATGGTGAATCCTTGTATCAGCGCTCTACTGATGATGGCTTTTTATTTCCCTCACGCTCGCGCTTAACTTCAGGTGAAACTACTTAGAGTTGAGTAAATTACCTCAAATCCGCTGTTCTGGAACCGAAAACTCAGAGTTTCCGATCTCAGAGTAGATCAACTAAGAGTTCAGGATTAGACTCAGAGTTTGTTGAACCTGCTTTGTGAAACGGACCCCAGATGGTCTCAGAGAGTAAAAGTGCGGCTGCTTTTCTGTTTGATTTCAGCCTCCAGATGGGAATAAAACTGATGCCTGATGGAAGATCTTATTTATTTATTTTTATTTAACCCCTCACCCTGCCAGCACAGGGAATTTTTATTTAACCTTTATTTAACCAGGTAGTAGCCCATTGAGATCAAGGATCTCTTTCACAAGGGTGACCTGGCCAGGAAGGCAGCAGCGCACGTCAAAACAAATAAAATCACAAGGTTAAAAGACAGAATACAAAACAACAACAGAGGAACAAAGTAGCAATAAAATGATAAAACCACGTCTTATAAAGTGCAGATGCATAAGAGGTCACAGCCAGTTAACAGTAGGTAATCACATCAATCATATAAAGTGCAGATGTTGAGGAAGACATAACTACCATCAGGTACAGAGACACTGTCCTTTGCTTTCACGCTCTAGGTCCTTCAAGATCGAACCAAAGTCATTGAAGGATATCAGGTCCGTCAGTTTAAAGTCTTTCTGAAAGGTGTTCCAAGCAAAGGGGGCAGCAAATTTAAAAGCTCTTTTTCCCAGCTCAGTGCGAACACG
Organism: Cololabis saira; assembly: GCF_033807715.1. Lineage (NCBI taxonomy): Eukaryota > Metazoa > Chordata > Actinopteri > Beloniformes > Belonidae > Cololabis > Cololabis saira. The sequence goes on from NC_084608.1 coordinate 29,664,944, forward strand.
CGGAATAATGAAGTGCGAAGCATCATGTGAGCGCAGGCCATAATGGCTTTGGCTTCTACGGAGATATGTGCAAAGGTAAGCAGGGACCAATCCGAGAAGGGTTTTATAAATAATGCGCAACCAATGCATACGCCTGCGTACAGATAAAGATGGCCAGGCGGATTTGACATACAAGGTACAGTGGTGGGACAAATCTCAAGGCACAATGATACACAGTGTCAAGTGACCGCAGACACTAGGCAGATGCATTCATATACAACACATCACCATAATCCAGCAGAGGCAAGAATGTTGATGTTACCAGATACTTCCTAGCATTGAGGGAGAAGCAGGCTTTGTTTCGAAAGAAGAATCCTAACTTCACCCTGATTTATTTATTTATTTATGTGTAGACATTTTATGCCAGTAGTGGAAGAAAGAAAAACACCAGAAAAACTAGGAAAACCAGTTTGCCTGGGCGAGATATTAGGATCCAGGATCGGTTTCCCTTTTCTTCTTCCACTTATTCTTCCAACCGTTTTTTTGTCCATTCATTCCCGGACTGTAAGGTGCTTTTGAATTTGTACATTCCTCCCCTTTAATCAATAGACAATAAACTACAGTTTTTCCTTGTCTTGGTTTTTCAAGCCTCATAAAGGATGGATTTTCCATCTTCTGCCACTTGGAACGTGATCTGACAAAAGCACCTGGGGCTTTGTTAAGGTACAACTGGTGCGTTACATTTGTAACTGGAAATAAAAGGTTTATTAATATAGGAAGAGTACAATAGGAGGTTTGATAGGATTGATTCTAGTTTATAAATGAAAAATTATTAAAACTAAATCACATGCAATTATATGAAAATGTATGTTGTTTTATATTTAAGTTATCTATTTATTACAAGCAAAACATCTTTCATTGTTAGTTTTTAATGTCATGAACGAGTAGAGTCCTAAAACTGCTGCAGACTCTCCTGGACTGATCTGGAGAGCTGGTTTCATCCTGAACCAAACTCTGGTCTCTGAACCAGCAGGACCACATGGTTGAGGAACACAGAAGACTCCGTGGTGGAAAAACAGGAACCAGAAGGAAAAAGTGATGTTTAAAGAACCTAAAACATCCAATAAACCACCATGGACAGAAAATATAAAGTCATGATGAGTCATAGAATCAGTTAACAACAGTTGTCTTACTTTGTGTCTGAGGGTCCAGGTTCTTTACTGAAGGTGGGAGGATCATCTTTGGACCAGTCACTCTTCATAGACAGACAGATGGATCCTGGAGACTCTGGTCTCTGACTGCGGTACCGACCTCTGCAAACACAAATTCACATCAGTCACTGATAATATTGATGATGATCACTGAAGAAGATCTACAGCAGGGTCTCCAACTCTGGTCCTGGCAGCCACAGTCCTGCATGTGTTAGATGTTTCCTGCTTCAGGATTGTCCACCCCTGATCTCGTCTGTATCCAGTCCTGGAGCAGATTACTGCTTTCCTCTCCTCCTGACATCAGAGCTCATGTTTCCTCTGCAGGAACCTTCCACAGGGATGAGGGATCTGAGGACATTCCTGCTTCCTGACCCTCTGAACATCTCAGGGATTCAAACTCAACACTTCCCTAATTGAACTGAAATTTTTTTGTTGATAACAAAATAAGACTAATCAATTTATAGTTTTTGTGCAGATTTAACACCAAAATGTCCTCCATCAAAAACATGTAAAATGTTGAAAAATAACTTGTTTTTATCAAGAACAATTACAATTTGTTGAACATTTTACCTACAATCAAACCTGCAATAACCCACGTTATTAACTCACAGTGGTAACAGTGATGGTAGCAGATGTAGCAGCAGCAGGAGTAAGTGGTAGTAGTAGTAGTGGTAGTAGTAGTAGTGGTAGTAGTAGTAGTGGTAGTAGTAGTAGGAGTAGTAGTAGGAGTAGTAGTAGAAGTTGTAGCAGTGGTAATAGTAGTGGCAGCAGTAGCAGTTGTAGAAGTGGCAGTGGTGGTGGTGGTATTAGTAGTAGTACCAGCAGTAGTACTAGCAGCAGCAGCAGTAGTAGCAGTAGTAGTAGAAGAAGAAACACTACAAGGTGACCAAACCTCCTGAAAACCCTGTTTTAGTAGTTTTTAATGTCATCAACGAGTACTAGAGTTCTAAAACTGCTGCAGACTCTCCTGGACCGATCTGGAGAGCTGGTTTCATCCTGAACCAAACTCTGGTCTCTGAACCAGCAGGACCACATGGTTGAGGAACACAGAAGACTCTGTGGTGGAAAAACAGGAACCAGAAGGAAAAAATGATGTTTGAAGAACCTAAAACACCAAATAAACCACTGTAGCACTTGTACTTAGAAGACTGCAAAAGAGTATAAGCTACTAAGACCTACTGTAGATTCTGAGGATAAAGAAAGAATATCGTTTTAATAAAGAACTGACAATTTTATTACCCCAACACAAAACAAAATCTATATATAATCACAATTACGGTGAGTGGAAAAATATAACCCAAAATAAAATAGAGCTGTTTTCTTCAAAAAATTAAATAAAATAAAGAATTCCCTTCTAACACTTGTCCAGTTCTTTTTGTACTGGTAAATGTTCTTTTGTGGTGTCTTGTGCTGTTCCATGTCTCTTATGTACACTACCCGGGTAGGTATAAGTGTAGGCAATGTTCCCTCTAATCTGTCATGTATCTGGGCGTACACACAAGCTCCCTGAGCAAACTCAGGACGACTGTGAGCAACATCAGATATGCACGCTTTATTTTTAAGTATCTCATTACACTTAAAACAACACTCATCACTGGAAAAAACAACAATCTTCACCTGTTTCAAGTAAATTTTCACTTGAAATTAGTAGAAAAATCTGCCAGTGGAACAAGATTTATCTTCTCATTACAAGCAAAAAAGTCTTGTTCCACTGGCAGATTTTACTACTTATTTTAGGTGAAAATCTACTTGAAAAAAGTCAAAGATTTTATGAAAAAAGTTGAAATGTCGACAAAATTTTGTTTTAATTGACCATTTTCACTTGTTTCAAGTCAATTTTCACTTGAAATAAGTAGAAAAATCTGCCAGTGGAACAAGATTTTTTTTGCTTGTAATAAGAAGATAAATCTTGTTCCACTGGCAGATTTTTCTACTTATTTCAAGTGAAAATTTACTTAAAACAGGTGAAAATTGTCAAATAAGTAATTTTTCTGGTGTTATTTTTCTGGTGATGACTGTAAATGTTGAAATAGCAGTAAAACCACATTCATTGATGAAATGACATAAGGGATGGAAAGGAGGGGTGGCAGTTTTACAGGGGGGATGATTTGGACCGTTTTTATTTCAGGAGGGGATACCACCCCCCCTCATCCCCCCTCAACTCCAGTACTGCTGGTAGACACAGCAATGGTATGGACAGCTTTTAGCAGAGGCTTCAGACTTTCTCGTGTCCGGGATCCCCACAGCTCCTTGTATTCCCCAAATCCTTCAACACTTCTCCTCCTCTCGACTCGCGGGACGTCCGTAAACTGATTTATGGTTCCGCGTTACACCAACGCAGAGCCTACGCCGTAGGGTACGCGCCGACGTGCACGTATGTTGCGCGTCGCCGCGTTTCCTACGGCGTGGTCCTTGCGTCGATTTAGCGCGGAACCATAAATCAGGCTTTGCGAGTGAACGTCTCACGAGGGGCAGTCGCGTTGCGACGCCACTGTAGCCAAATCACAAGGAGAGAACAGAGAACTGTGAGCTCATGAGAAGTCCCGGTACGGCGTAAAAGGTCCCGGTACGCCAGAGGCTAATATTGAGAAGTGGGGGTACTCCGTACCGGCGCGTACCGGCCCACTTAAAGCACTGCGCTGGATAGACTTTCTTGTGCGCTGAGAATATGCGGGCAGTGCGCGATTGCGCACGCGCGCAGCTTAGAGGGAACATTGAGTGTAGGTGTTGTTTTCTTAGCTGGGTAATCCTGAGTTCAAGATGATCTTGTCAATCCCTACAGCAGCTGGCCAGTCTACTGACAGGAATCTCCAAAGCATCGTCCGTGGGTCTGGCTCGCCATCATTTCCGAAGACTCACTCATACAATTGAAGGGGTCTCAAAAAAACCAGTTGGAGTTCCGTCAATGCAAGCGATTTGCTCAGCAATACTGCACCATACAGCACTCTCTCCCGCACACTTTATCGTCTCTTCTATCCTTTTTTCTTTATAATTCCACCTGTATTCATTACACCTTACTGTTCACATGCAAGGACACTCTCTTTCTTTTTTATTTGTCCCGCGTGCCCGTTAATTACATCGCACACCAGCGGAGGGTTGGGTCTGCCGTTCCAACGGGTGCTGCCGAGGATCAAAAAACTGACTTGCGCAGCGTTAACCCTTTAGTGACCATACACTTTTAGTGTGTGGGTTACACCACCATGGACAGAAAATATAAAGTCATGATGAATCGTAGAATCAGTTAACATCAGTTGTCTTACTTTGTGTCTGAGGGTCCAGGTTCTTTACTGAAGTTTGGAGGTTGATCTTTGGACCAGTCACTCTCCATAGACAGACAGATGGATCCTGGAGACTCTGGTCTCTGACTGCGGTACCGACCTCTGCAAACACAAATTCACATCAGTCACTGATAATATTGCTGATGAGCACTGAAGAAGATCTACAGCAGGGTCTCCAACTCTGGTCCTGGCAGCCACAGTCCTGCATGTGTTAGATGTTTCCTGCTTCAGGATTGCCCACCCCTGATCTCGTCTGTATCCAGTCCTGGAGCAGATTACTGCTTTCCTCTCCTCCTGACATCAGAGCTCATGTTTCCTCTGCAGGAACCTTCCACAGGGATCAGGGATCTTAGGACATTCCTGCTTCCTGACCCTCTGAACATCTCAGTGATTCAAACTCAACACTTCCTTAATTGAACTGAAATTCATTTGTTGATGACAAATTAAGATGAATCCATTTACAGTTTTTGTGCAGAGATTTAACACCAAACTGTCCTTCCTCCAAAACCTATAAAGTGTTGAAAAATAACTTGTTTTTATCAAGAACAATTACAAATTGTTAAGCATTTTACCTACAATCAAACCTGCAATAACCCACGTGGTAGCAGTAGTACTAGTAGCAGTAGTAATGGTAGCAGTAGTGGTAGTAGCAGTAGTAGTAGTAGCAGTAACAGTAGTAGTAGCAGTAGTAGTATTAATGGTAGTAGTAGTAGTAGTATTAGTAGTAGTAATAGGCATAGTAGCAGTTGTCTTAGTAATGCTGGCAGTAGTAGCAGTGGTAGTAGTAGTAGAAACACTACAAAGTGACCAAACATGCCAAAAACCCTGTTTTAGCAGTTTTTAATGTCATGTCATACTTTGTGTCTGAGAGTCCAGGTTCTTTACTGAAGTTTAGAGGTTCATCTTTGGACCGGTCACTCTTCATAGACTGACAGATGGATCCTGGAGACTCTGGTCTCTCCTCCTCTTTCTCCACACAATCATCCATCTTCTGGACTTCAGTCATTCAGAGACATGAACCAGAAACACCGACCATCTTTGAATCTGTAGACACAAACTTTATTAGAACGCGACTAAGTCATGAAATCAATGTAACAACTTTCCCTGAAGGACTTTGTCAAAACTGGTGAGGAGGAAGAAAGAGGTTTTACTGATACTGACGATGAGACAGACCTGAAGCTGAGTCTCCTCTAACCTGACGCCAACATTTCTGTCCAGGTGGGATCTGTGAAGCCGAGTCTTCACCTGGAGAAGATATTTTATGTTTCATTAAAAAACTCGCTGAGAAACAGACTTACAAAGAAACTTTGTGTTAAATTCAAGTCTAACAGAGAATAGTCTAAAATTCTGAAGAAGATAGAAACTTAGAGCTTAAAAAAGTCTCAGTTACTGAAATAAATCAAACTTGTAGAATCTGTAAAAATCTTCTGAACATCAGGATAACACACACACACACACACACACACACACACACACACACACACACACACACACACACACACACACACACACACACACACACACACACGTCAGAGGTTGTGTTGGGGTGTGTTTCCTCTGTGAGGAGGAAGAAGCTCCTGTTTTAATTCAAATATCAACAAAGTAACATCCAGAACCCCCTGCCTTTACACCAGAAAGTGATGTCAGAAGGTCATGTGACCCTTAAATGTGAAGTTAGCTGGATGTCGGAAAGGCATCGCAGGTCCTTCCTCCCCGCTGCCATCAGACTGAACAACCAGGCTGATCTCAGTAGCTAACGGACAATAAATAACATGTGCAATAACAAGATGTGCAATAACCATATGTGCAATATGTATGCAATATCTGTGTGTCTACCTCACACTCATCCTACCTGCTTTTTTGCACTGTTTTTTTTTCCTTCGCACTACTTTTATTTCCATCGCAATGTATATACTGTCTATATCCTGTAATTATATTTTTTTTTTAACTTTTTACTTTTTTACCCCCTTCTCTGCATGTGTGTGTTAAGTTACTGCTGCTAACATGTGAGTTTCCCCATTGAGAGAGTAATAAAGGATAATCTCATCTTATCTTAACTGCTTCCTCAAAAATGTCCCAACAACCTCCAGAGTCTCTTTTCCTGTGTTTGATTAAACCTGATACAGGTACGTCTGAAGAAAAGTCCTCAAGGACACATTTATCTGACCCCAAACTATTTACTTATTTTTTTTAATACTTTTATCACGATTTTTTCCCCATTTTATCCCCCGTGCTCCTAGCTAAGTCAGGGCTGGGCGTTGCTCCCTCTCCCAACCCCAGGAGTTCCTGCTCTGAGCTCAGGTCTCCTCCTGACTTGAGGATGAGCAGCTTCTTTCCCCCAGACAGGGTGGGGTTTCTCCGAAGGATCACGTTATTCCAGCCACATACCCCCATGTGTTTCCCCGGCTGGCCAGAGGGGGCAGTAGAGCCAGGACTGCTGAATGTTTTTGTGAGGGTAGCTCACATTAGCAACCAAGGGAACACGGGGAGAACATGCAAACTCCACACAGAAAGACCTTTCACCAACCCCACCCAGGGCGCTGAAGTCACGAGGGAACTTAACACGCACTCAGCGCCCACAGCGTCCCCGGCAGGAATCGAACCCAGGACCTTCTTGCTGTGAGACGGCACTACCAGCTGCTCCACCGTGTCCCCTAAATATTTAGTTCTTTAGTTTCAGTCTCAGACACTTTAACAGCAGCAGAAAAAGAAGGAACAAACACTCACCTGGTCTCCTCTGCTGCTCCGTCCACGTCCACATGGACTCTGAACTCTGAACTCTGAATCAGGTGTTTTTCACCTGCAGAGCTCCTCCTCCTCCTCCTCCTCCTCACTGTATTTACAGGAAATCACATGACCACTGATGAGAGAGTTTTACAGTCTGACTCAGACACTTTATCAGCAGCAGAAACAGAACTTGAGACACGAGGAGATGACGTCACGGAGCAGATAAAACAGGATCAACAACTACGGCTGGTGATTTTCATAGAACCTGCATCAGTTGTCAAAGAGCCATGTTTTGGATTCTGGGAGAAAGAACGAGACCAGAATCACCACGAAATAAAACAGATTGACCTTAAGGTGGTTGGTTTTGCTGCTTGCAGATCTTCAGATGTTCTCCAGAGCAGAGACGGCTGCAGGAGACGGCAGAGCCAGGACTGTTCAGCTGAGCAGCCGGTATTTTACATGTGGTGACGGAGACTCCGGTCCTTCTGGACCAGAGAGGAACCACAGACACAGAAGTTGCTGCTGAGGTGACCAGCACATCTGCTGATGCTGGACCTCATTTGAACTCTGACCCCCCATAGAAAATCCAGGGAGCAGCTGTTTCAGAAGTCCCCACGTCAGTAAAAAGAGTCCACCGGTGTGAAATGTGTTGTCAGTATAAATACAACTGCTCTGTGAAGGTCTCAAGTGTGAGTTCATATTATTCTAAAGCATATACATTTAATTCAGTATGTATTTCATTGTTTCATGGATCCTGTCTTGAAGAACATCATGAAATAATTTCAACTGTCATGACAGTTTGTCCACAGACACAAAGTTATTTTCTGCAGCAAGTCGAGACAAATCGATCCCAGATCCCCGGATTGATGCAGAGCCAGAAGACAAACTCATTCAGGAGCGTTTAGGGTTTTTGGATGATGTGAAAGTCGCCTGACGTCTTCATGTAGCTCCAGCACACGCATGGGCACTTCCTGAGTTGGTAAGGTGAGTGAAGGACAGGAGAAACGTCACAAACATGTCCAGAGCTGCTGAGAGAAGCTGTGAATCTGACTGAAGAAGCTTTGAGGAAAACTCCTCCAACCCCAGCAGCTCCTGCAACAGTTGCAGTTTTATCCTGCACAAACATCTCAGATGGAAACCTGCCTAAATTCACCACATTTTCCTGTACGTCTGTGTAGGTGACAAATACATCTTTAAACTTTATGAAATGACCATTTTTCACTGCTGCTATTGTACACAGAACATTCAAAATGTTTAGTACAACTTCAAATCAACAAAAGTTGTTAAAGCAGGAAGAACATCTCACAAAAAGAAATGAAATGTTCCAACAAAATCAGTTCATCCTCAAGTGTTCTGAGATTTTTCCAAAAACACATTTGTTTGTGTAAATGTATTTGTCTTGTAAAGATAAACTCATGTCAAATCAATGTTTTCAAAAACAGCTGCTAAAGTCTTGTGACCATAACGTGGGAGTGCAGGCAGAACGATGAGAAAACGACTCTCAGTCCAGGTCGGGACGTCACTGGACCTGTTTTAGGTCAATCATACGTTACAATGTATGTGTTACTATTTCATGTAGTCGGATGAACTCTTAGACGCCCAGCATCATTTTACCGGGACTTCCACCCTCTTCTTAAACATCTCATGGATTCATGCAACCACCTTTGATATTGGAAAGATGACAATTCATTCAGACTCAATCAGAAGCTGTTTTAATACGACCTGTAAGCTCATTCTGGGAAACACAAATGCTTTTACCCTTTCCTTATCATTTATGTGATAATAATAATAATAATAATAATAATAATAATAATAATAATAATAATAATAATAATAATAATAATAATAATAATACTACATGTAAATGATCATTATTCAGCCTCACAACAACCCGTGGTGCTCATTTTTCCACATAAACAACAGTAAAAAACTCCAGTGGACTCACGTGCTGCTAAATCAAAGCAACAAAGGACAATAATCACATCAACAATAACATGTTGCTAAATGGGCAGTTCAGTGACTGCACACAGGAAGAAAAGCGTTTTTCTCACCGTTTGAAGAGGAAGAGCATCCTCCCGTCTTCCATGGTGGTAAAGTGGTGAATGAGCCGTCGTAGAAACTCCCACTGGCCTTTAGGTCCTCGACAGCAACAGTCCATGTTTCTGTTTCTGACATCCCGCTGAAGATGCTGACGAGCCCAGAACCCTGCAAGAGTGCTGTCACTTTAGTAAAGTATTGCTACTAAAAACCCTCCATAACTGCACTAATAATGTTGCTACTTTACTGAGGAATCAACACACACGCCGTCATTTCCTTCATGACGTTGATGCTAATGTGCTGTAATGTGATAATAATCATGACCGGTACATTGTATTTCCAGACCAGTCGTCTCATCTTGTACATTTAATATCAGTTCTGTGTCTATCTGAACTTATTGATTCATCTATGAACTCTACATTTAATATCAGTTCTGTGTCTATCTGAACTTATTGATTCATCTATGAACTCTACATTTAATATCAGTTCTGTGTCTATCTGAACTTATTGATTCATCTATGAACTCTACATTTAATATCAGTTCTGTGTCTATCTGAACTTATTGATTCATCTATGAACTCTACATTTAATATCAGTTCTGTGTCTATCTGAACTTATTGATTCATTTATTAACTCTACATTTAATATCAGTTCTGTGTCTATCTGAACTTATTGATTCATCTATGAACTCTATTCCAGCAGTCCGCGCTCAGAGCTCTTTCCCGCCTTTCGCGGTTGCTAGGCAACGAGCCCCACCGGCTGATTCCGTTAGGTTTACGTTTATCAACAATACGACATAAAATCTGAGCATAAACTCACACATTACACATTCACCCATCAAGTACACGATTATAACTCTCCACTCTTACCTGCAAACAGCAAGAAATAAGTATTACTTATCCTCGTTACGCCGCACACATCCTCACAGTCAAGTGTGTTCTCGTTCTCACAGTGTAATCCCGCGAGACTTCATTTATCCCCCGAACATGGTGTAGCGCCCTCTGCTGGTGAGAGTTGGACACTGCATCACCACGTTTGTCAATAAACGAACCTTTTCCTATCAGACAACACAGAAAATTTTCAACACACTCATGAGCTTTATACTTAATGCAAGTAATATTAAACATATTAATAATAATAATGTGGGTATATTACCGATGGCTCTTTATTGCACATTTTCACCACGTAACATTTACGCTGTTTTACACATCATAAAACTCTCAATAATTAATGAAGAGAGACGAGGTGGAGACGACAGAGCCACAACACAGAAGGACATAAACCGTTAAAAAGGTCAAATTAAAGGCATGGCAATTAGTGTGAAGACTCAAAGGAAAGTCAAAGTTAACATCTTTTTTTTTATTGTGAATAATCCTGATTTCCAGCCTGGGATGGTGGACGTTGGTTTTAAACAGTGGGGTGATAATGGTGTTCATAGACTGAGGGATTTACTCTGATAATATGGTTATGACATTTGAACAAATGATAGACAGATATTCTATCCCCAGAAATGACTTCCTTCATTATTTACAGGTAATATATTATATGTTGCACAGTACTACCTTGGTTGAGAACCATGAAAGCTCTCCTATTGAGAAATTATTATTTTTAACAGGAAGAGAGATATCTGTAAGCCTATTTTATAAAGCTCTGTGTTTCACACCCCGGTTGGGCTAGACAAGCTTAAAGGCACATGGGAGAAGGAGCTAAACATCATAATTGATGATGAAGAATGGAAAGATGTATTCAATAATTTCAGTTTGAAATCGCGCCCAAGCAATACAGTTAAAAATTCTACACAGAATGCACATGTCCCCCAACCGTAGACTTCAATCTCTCACCCATGTGCCTTAAATGCAAGATAGAAATGTGTACCCTAACTCATTGTTTTTGGTCATGTTGTAAACTGCAGGTGTATTGGTCTAACGCTATCTGAAATATAAAAGATATTGGACTTAAAACTGGATATGGACCCTGTATCTCTTGTATTGGGCGTCCTAAGACAACACTTAATATAAAAACATAATCGGAGGCTGTATTGTATTACAAAGTACCAATTATTAAAGGCTGGCAAAGAGTGGTGTTTGATCTGGTGCCATTAGAATACCTGACATGTATATTACATTCAAAAACAGACCAATTCTATAAAGGTTGGGAGCCTTACTTGAACTATGTAAAGCCTGATGTCTTCACTGGTCATACTATATATTTTTACGGTAACCCAGGGTATTATTTATGTGAATCTGAGCTGGTGTTTTGTTGTTTTTTTTTCCGTTTGTTTGTTTGCTGCTTGTTATTTCTGTGGATCATATTATGTATCCATTCTTTGCTTGTAAAAGTGAAAAATGAATAAAAATATTGTATAAAAAAAAGGTCAAATTAAAATCTGACTTCTCTGCTTCCATCAGCAGACACTTTTTTTTCCAAATGTTCTTGTAAATTCAACATCCAGGTGGAATAAAAAGTCGGGCATTATCACAGCTTTGGAGGTTTGCTACTGTGGACACAAAATCCAAATTGTATTTATGGTAAAACGTAAAATAGCCACATACCTAAGAGGGCCAAAAAATGTGAAGTTTTCAATCAAATAATTTGCCCATAAATCAGCTTGAAATTGGACTGATTGTGATTAATTAGTAATTAGGATTCTGAAATACCACTAACCTCCACTGGTCGTATGTGACGTCACCAGGTCTGGACCAAGACGGCCGCTCTGTCAGCACGTTATAGTATAGTATATTTTTATAGTATATATCATATATTATAGTACTCTGTCAGCACGTTATAGTATAGTATATTTTTATAGTATATATCATATATTGGGTCTGTTGGGAACGTCTGGCTGAGCCCTCTGTCAGGGACATCTTCAACTCCCACCTCCGGGAGAGCTTCTCTCGGATCCCGGGGGAGGCGGGGGACATCGAGTCCGAGTGGACCATGTTCTCTGCCTCCATTGTCAACGCGGCGGCTCGAAGCTGCGGACGCAAGGTCTCCGGTGCCTGTCGTGGCGGCAATCCTAGAACCCGGTGGTGGACACCGGAAGTACAGGATGCCGTCAGACTGAAGAAGGAGTCCTACCGGGCTATGTTGGCCGGTGGGACTCCTGACGCAGTAGATGGGTACCGGCAGGCCAAGCGGGCCGCGGCTCGGGTAGTCTTGGAGGCAAAAACTCGGGTCTGGGAGGAGTTCGGGGAGGCCATGGAGGAGGACTTTCGGTCGGCCTCGAGGAAATTCTGGAGGACCGTTCGGCGCCTCAGAAGGGGGAAGCAGTACTCTGCCGGCACCATTTATGGTGCTGGTGGGGAGCTGTTGACCTCGACTGGGGACATTGTCGGACGGTGGAAGGAATACTTTGAGGATCTCCTTAACCCGACTGACATGCCTTCCACTGAGGAAGCAGAGGGTTGGGGCTCGGAGGCGTGCTCATCCATCACCCAAGCCGAGGTCACCGAGGTGGTTCGTAAGCTCCTCGGTGGCCGGGCACCGGGGGTGGATGAGATTCGCCCTGAGTACCTCAAGTCTCTGGATGTCGTAGGGCTGTCTTGGCTGACACGCCTGTGCGACATTGCATGGAGGAAGGGGACAGTACCGCTGGGGTGGCAAACCGGGGTGGTGGTCCCTCTGTTCAAAAAGGGGGACCGGAGAGTGTGTTCCAACTACAGGGGGATCACACTTCTCAGCCTCCCGGGGAAAGTCTACGCCAGGGTACTGGAGAGGAGATTACGGCCGATAGTCGAACCTCGGATTCAGGAGGAACAATGCGGTTTTCGTCCCGGTCGTGGAACACTGGACCAGCTCTATACCCTCCGCAGGGTGCTCGAGGGTTCATGGGAATTTGCCCAACCAGTCTACATGTGTTTTGTGGATCTGGAGAAGGCATTTGACCGTGTCCCTCGTGCCATTCTGTGGGGGGTGCTGAGTGAGTATGGAGTCCGGGGCCCTCTACTAAGGGCTGTCCGGTCTCTGTATGATCGAAGCAGGAGTCTGGTTCGCATTGCCGGCAGTAAGTCAGACTTGTTCCCGGTGCATGTTGGACTCCGGCAGGGCTGCCCTTTGTCACCGGTCCTGTTCATAATTTTTATGGACAGGATTTCTAGGCGCAGCCAGGGGCCGGAGGGGATCCGGTTTGGGAACCTCAGGATTTCATCTCTGCTTTTTGCAGATGATGTTGTCCTGTTGGCTTCATCAGACCGGAACCTCCAGCATGTGCTGGGGCGGTTTGCGGCCGAGTGCGACGCGGCAGGGATGAGAATCAGCACCTCCAAGACCGAGGCCATGGTTCTCGACCGGAAAAGGGTGGCATGCCTTCTCCGGGTGGGTGGAGAAGTCCTGCCTCAGGTGGAGGAGTTCAAGTATCTCGGGATCTTGTTCACGAGTGAGGGAACAATGGAGCGTGAGATTGACAGGCGGATCGGTGCAGCGTCCGCAGTAATGCGGTCGATGTACTGGACCGTCGTGGTGAAGAGGGAGCTGAGTCGAAAGGCGAAGCTCTCGATTTACCGGTCAATCTACGCCCCTACCCTCACCTATGGTCATGAACTTTGGGTAGTGACCGAAAGGACAAGATCGCGGATACAAGCGGCCAAGATGAGTTTCCTCCGCAGGGTGGCTGGACGCTCCCTTAGAGATAGGGTGAGGAGTTCGGTCACCCGGGAGGAGCTCGGAGTCGAGCCGCTGCTCCTTCACATTGAGAGGAGTCAGCTGAGGTGGCTTGGGCATCTGTACCGGATGCCTCCTGGACGCCTCCCTAGGGAGGTGTTCCAGGCATGTCCCACCGGGAGGAGACCCCGGGGAAGACCCAGGACACGCTGGAGAGACTATGTCTCTCGGCTGGCCTGGGAACGCCTCGGACTCCCCCCGGAAGAGCTGGAGGAGGTGTCTGGGGTGAGGGAAGTCTGGGCATCCCTGCTGAGGCTGCTGCCCCCGCGACCCGGTAACGGATAAAGCGGGAGAAGATGAGTGATATCATATATTATAGTACTCTGTCAGCACGTGATAGTATAGTATATTTTTATAGTATATATCATGTATTATAGTACTCTGTCAGCACGTTATAGTATAGTATATTTTTATAGTATATATCATATATTATAGTACTCTGTCAGCACGTCTCTCCCAGAACGTTACAGTATGATATATATTTATAGTATATATCATATATTATAGTATAAATTGTATTCGATGGTGTTATTTCAATAAGAGGATTGCAACAGTTCGCCCTCTGGTGGTTATATATGGTAACTGCACTCAGTGTAAAGTTAGAAGAATTAAATGACAAAAGTACATCCTGTTATTCCTTTCAAAATAAATCGACAATAAACCGTTAAAAGGGCACGACCACAACGAGTCTATTTCGAGGAGAAATTAGTGCAAATACAATCTTCATCCGTCTTCTTTAATTAATTAATATAATTACAGTCGGTAATCTATGAATTGTTCTCTAATTAAAATGAATTACAGACGATAATGTCGTTAAATTGAAGAAAACGGTGGTTTCTAGTGTCACCACCAGAGGGCGGTCGTAACAACGTTTCGCCCTCTAGCAGTTCGCCCTCTAGCGGTTATACAAGGTAACTGCAGTCAGGGTAAAGTTAGAAGAATTAAATGACAAAAGTACATCCTGTTGTTCCTTTCAAAATAAATTGACAATAAACAGTTAAAAGGGCAAAATGAGTCTGTTTCGAGGAGAAAATAGTGCAAAAACAACCTTCATCCGTTTTCTGTCATTAATTAATGTAATTACAGTCGGTAATTTATGAATAGTTCTGTAATTAAAATGAATTACAGACGATAATGTCGTTAAGTGGAAGAAAACTGTAGTTTCTAGTGTCACCACCAGAGGGCGGTCTGTTCTCATCATCGCAACATCAGTCAACAAACTTTCTGCAGAAGAATAAAAAAAAAAGCTACGTATTTACTTTATTTTTAGCACTTTAAACAGAAACAGCGGACCAAAGTGCAAAACTGCAATAAAAGACAATATTGACGTGTCACAAGACATGAAACATAAAACAGATCATGAAACCTAAAATAGAGAAGAATCGAGGACCGGACATGTTTAACATAGCTGAAGGATATTTTCATCAGTCAGCTGGCTGATGATACTACTCTTTTTTTTTTTTTTTAAAGATGCAAGTCAAATACCTTTTGCACTTAGTATTATTAGTGATTTCTCTAAGGCTTCTGGTTTAAGCTTGGATATTAACAAGTGTGAACTCTTAGCTATTTAAAATTGTGATGTTCATTCTATTTGTAATATCACAGTAAAAGAAGAGGTTAAATACCTGGGGCTCATCATCACAAAAGATCAAAAATCAAGATCCTCCCTAAATTTTTCTCTTATTCAGAAAACTCAAAAGAAGTTAAATCAGTGGCTGCAAAGAGATTTATCCTTGAGAGATAAACTGATCACTAAAGCGGAAGGAATTTCTCGGCTCACTTATGCCGCTATTTCTTTACATTTAGATAATAAGATAAGTAAAGCTGTTGACCAGATGCTCTTTAATTTTATCTGGAAAAATCGCACACATTATATAAGAAAGAGTGTTATTATGAACAATTATGAAAATGGAGGGCATAATTTCTTATATTTTCCCACCTTAAACAATACATTTAAAATTAATTGGGCTAAAAATGTTCTTAAAACCCTACCTCGATTTGGAATTTTATTCCACATTACATCTTCTCTCAGTTTGGAGGTCTAGATTTTATTTTAAGCTGCAACTACAATGTAGGCAAACTTCCAGTTAAGCTGTCTGTATTCCACCAGCACCTGGCCTGGGCTCTTATATAGAAGCATAATTTGTCACCACACACTTACATCATCTGGAATAATAAAGATATAATTTCAAAAAACAGATCACTTTTCTTTGAGACTTGGTTTCAGAGTCAGATTTGGCTGCTGAGACAGCTGTTTAATGAGGAGGGGTTGTAATGGAAAATTTTGGTATAACACTGTCTGTTGCCTGTTTTCATTCCTATGCCAAGGTCATGTTCCTTTGACACAGAGCATGGCACGGTTGCCTGGGTGATGGGTGATGTTTTGTCTTTTCCAGCTCCAAACTATAAAATAACCTGTCCCTAATCTTCTTCAGCTCACTCAGGACTGACGGTTTATGTGACCGGTTGGACTGTGTGGCTCCGTTCAATTGAATGTTTGTCCTCTTTTCATTAAACAACAATTTTTGCCACCACAGGGTCACTGCTCTTTTACAATTAATTTTATAGATACAACCTCCATGTAACCCCAAAGGAATATGCTGCTGTTATTAATGCCGTTCCAACAGGATGTTGATGATCTTGATGTTATTTAGAGGTAAACGCATGCCTTCACTTGGACATGTTTCTCTCCCCAGTTCAATTGACTCTCCAGAGGCAAAATCTGTTTCTCATTCCACCCCCGAAATACTAATAGGAAACTGGAAGAAAGTGTGGATGCTCCCTCATAAATGTTTAATCGTAAACAAGGTTAAGGAGGTTTCCTTCAAAATTATCCATAAGTATTACCTCGCCAGTCATTATATGCAGAAATAAAAAAAAAAACATTAATACAAACTGCTCATTTTGTGACCTTTATCCAGAAAATGTTTTACATATGTTTTATCATTGTTCTTACACAAAAACATTTTGGGCAGACCTTTGTAGATTTATTATTGATCATCTCACCGAAGATTTTTCTTTGTTTTGGTAAAATGTTGTGTTTGGCTTCCTAATATGTTCTAGAGAAGAAGAAAAATGTTACTTTTTAATAAATCTATTTTTAATTTTGGCAAAAAATGTTATACATAAAAGTAAATTCATTAACAAAAAAACTAGTTTTGTTGTGTTTCAGAAGGAAATGGAAATTTATTTTAAATCACTTATTGATTCTTCTAATCAAAAGGCTATTAAGACTGTGAATATTTGCACCCTTTACAAAGTTTTTATACACTGTACGTTGTGATCTTTATACTGTATATTGTGATCTTTGTCAATAAAGATTTATTTAAAAAAAAGAAGACATGTTTACTGTAACATACCGGCTGTGAGAAGCAACACAAAACCACAGTTTCACGATTAAAGGAGTCAGTTTGGGGGACAAATGCACAGAGGTGTTAAACAAATGTTCATAAATGTATATGTTTAAATAAATGTTTAAAACAATGAAATGGTTCTCTCCCAGAACGACGCGGCCTCTGGGGCTTTTCCATTTACTCGGCTCCTCTCCGCTCGTCTCTTCTCTTTTTTAATGGTTTTCCTCGAGGTGACAGTTTTGGTTATAGTATAATAAAGTTATAGTTTAATATAGTTTATTTTTACAGTATATATTATTTAATAAACCGTGTTCTATGGTGTTTTTTTCAATAAGATGATTGCAAAAGTTCGCCCTCTGGTGGTCATATATGGTAACTGCAGTCAGTGTAAAGTTAGAAGATTTAAATGACAAAAGTACTTCCTGTTATTCCTTTCAAAATAAATCCACAATAAACAGTAAAAAGCACGACGACAACGAGTCTGTTTCGAGGAGAAATTAGTGCAAAAACAATCTTCATCCGTCTCCTGTCATTAATTAATGTAATTACAGTCTGTAATCTATGACTAGTTATTTAGTTAAGATGAATTACGGACGATAAGGTCGTTAAATGGAACAAAACTGTAGTTTCTAGTGTCACCACAAGAGGGCGGTCTATTCTCATCACCGCAAACAGTCATCAAACTTTCCGCAGAAGAATAAAAAAAAGCTACTTTATTTATTAGCCCTTTAAACAAAAACAGTGGACAAAAAGTGCAAAACTGCAATAAAAGACAATATTGACATATCACAAGATATGAAACATAAAACAGATCATGAAACCTAAAATAGAGAAGAATCGAGGACCGGACATGTTTAACATACCGGCTGTGATTTAAATGAATTTGGATTATATTTAAAATCTTTAAAACTAATAACTGAAACAAAAGCACAAAAAATGTATGAAGTGTTAAGACATTTTCCCACTGATTTAGAAGACGGATATCCTTACAAAGTCCTTGTATTATGGACTTCTTTGTATTATTTTACTTAAATGTCATGTAATTAATTAATTTATTATTGTTTGTACCTTATTTTCATATTATATAACTGTATAATATACTGTACTTTATTCTCATGTTTACATACAGTGTCCAATCCACTGTTCCCTTTATCAATCTCGTTTCAATTACAAATGTATTTGTATGGAATGTCGATTTGCCATGTTTGTTTTAGAATGAACCTTTGACACACATAAAAGAATTGAGAAAAAAAAAACAAAACAAAAAAACAACATACCGGCTGTGAGAAGCAACACAAAACCACAGTTTCACGGGAAGAAGTGTAAGAAATGTTCATAAATGCATATGTTTAAATAACTGTTTAAAACAATGAAATGGTTCTCTCTCAGAACGACGCGGCCTCTGGGGCTTTTCCATTTACTCGGCTCCTCTCCGCTCGTCTCTTCTCTTTTTTAAGGGTTTTCCTCGAGGTGACAGTTCTGGTTATAGTATAATAAAGTTATAGTATAATATAGTTTATTTCTACAGTATATGTAATAAACCGTGGTTTATGGTGTTTTTTCAATAAAGAATTGCAACAGTTCGCCCTCTGGTGGTTATATATGGTAACTGCAGTCAGTGTAAAGTTAGAAGGTTTAAATGACAAAAGTACATCCTGTTATTCCTTTCGAAATAAATACACAATAAACAGTAAAAAGCACGACGACGACGAGAATGTTTCGAGGAGAAATTAGTGCAAAAACAATCTTCATCTGTCTTCTGTCATTAATTAATGTAATTACAGTCTGTAATCTATGACTAGTTCTTTAGTTAAGATGAATTACAGACTATAATGTCATTAAATGGAACAAAACTGTAGTTTCTAGTGTCACCACAAGAGGGCGGTCGTAACACCGTAACACCAGTCATGAAACTGTAGAAAAATAAAACAAAAGCTACAAATGTTTTTATTTTGTTGTATTTCATTTCATTTGTGTTGTTATTAATAGTGCTGCGTCAGTAAGGTTGTAGAATGTATAATTATATACATTTTATACAAAATGTACTGTCGAAAAGCTGAATGCAGGTGGCAGAAAACGTAACTACAGGTTCATTATTACATTTATAAAGAGAGACTGAGCATTTATAATAATAATAATAATAATAATAATAATAATAATAATAATAATAATAATAATAATAATAATAATAATAATAATAATAATAATAATGATAATAATAATAATAATAATAATAATAATAATAATAATAATAATAATAATAATAACAAATCTTTATTGTCTACCGAGGTGGAAATTCATCTCAGTTCAATTCATACAGAACTGAGGAATGCAAGACAATCCTATTTTTCTGATATCATTGCCAAAAAACAACAACAATGCACACATTCTGTTCACTACTGTTGACAGGTTAACAACCCCCGGAGTCAGTGGACCGTGAACTTCAATCCAACCCTGTCTGCCATGAGTTTGCCTCTTTCTTTAAACCGTCTGATTTTCTGATCCATAAAATCAGACGGTCAGTCAGAGCTCCGATGCTAGAGCAGGATATGAGACACCTCTGTGTCCAATAAGAGAAACCAGGACACAATTCTGTCCAGTCTCCAATAAGAACCTGGATGATCAGACAACCTGAACTCCACCACTTGCTGCCTTGATACTCTGCAAACAGCAGGAATTAATGTAAGAGTTCATGTAGAAGCACACCTGTCCAACTTTTGAAGACTTGTAGTTCTCGAGAACTACACGTCTCAATACCACTTTTTTTCAAAGGCAAATGGAGCTTATATTAGATCAAGAGCTAGATGGATCGAAAAGGGGGAAAAGAGTTCAGCATATTTCTTTGGACTGGAAAAACAAAGACACACTAAGAGAAAAATAAATAAGATTATGACAAATGACATTATATTAGAAGATCAGAAATTAATCCAGGATGAAATTTGTCTCTTTTATTGTAACTTATATAAATCAAAATTTAATAATTCAGATTGTAACATTTTATTTGATAGCATCGATGAGGACATAAAAAAGCTGGATATAGAAGACAAACATATACTTGAAGAAGGATTAAATATAACAGAAGTTGAAAATGCATTAAAACAAATGAAAAACGGTAAATCACCAGGGATTGATGGTTTAACAATTGAATTCTTAAAACATTTCTGGGCGGACATTAAAGAGTTAATATTTAGAGCTTTTTTGGAATGTATTCAGAATGGTCCCCAACTATGAAAACAGGTTTAATAACTTTGTTACCAAAACTCAAAAAAGATCTGTTGATGCTAGACAACTGGAGACCAATAACCTTACTATGCAACGATTACAAATTACTTGCTTTAGTTTATGCAAATCGCCTAAAGGTAATACTTGGAAAACTTGCAGAAGAATATCAATCAGCTTTTATAAAGGGAAGATATATTCACAACCATATTCGACTGATTCTGGATATGATTGATTACCAGTCATTTATTCAATCAGATAGTTTAGTGCTTTTCATAGATTTTTTCAAAGCATTCGACACCGTGGAACATGATTTTATGTTTACAGTGCTCAATAAATTCGGATTTGGAGAAGGGTTCTGTAATGTTATTAAAATGTTTTATAATGATATCTACAGCTATATCTCCCTCAACCCTGGAATGACACCAAAAATTAATATCTTACGTGGAATTAGACAAGGCTGTCCTACTTCGCCCAAATTATTTATTTTATGTACACAAATGCTAGCATATCTAATTGTAAATCACCCTCAAATTAAAGGAATTACCATTTTTGATTATGAATATAGAATAAGTCAATTTGCAGACGACACAGTAATCTTTCTAAAGGATAAATCTATAATTGAAAAAGCCCTAAATATAATATCAATCTTTTCTAAAGCTTCAGGTCTGCGCTTAAACGTGGAAAAAATGTGAAATACTACCTCTTCATCCTTGTGCTGAGATTAATATAAGCTCCATCCCTGTTAAAACGGAATTAAAATACCTAGGTTTAACAATGTCTAAAGACAGAAACAAGAGAGAAAAACAAAACATAGAAGAGAAAATAGATAGTATGAAAAAATCTCTCAACCACTGGCTTATGAGAGATCTCTCTATTCTCGGAAGAATCCTACTGACAAAAGCAGAAGGCATATCAAAACTAGTATATCCTTGTCAATCTCTTTATGTTCCTCCTCAAATGATTAAAAAGGTAAATTCTGTCATTTTTAATTTTATCTGGAAAAATAAGACCCACTACCTTAAGAAATCTGTGATGGTTAAAGACTATAAAAATGGTGATTTTGAATCCATGATTGGTGTATTTAAAGTGAATTGGATAAAAGCTTACTTGGCTCAACCTGAGTCCATATGGTTCCACATACCAAATAATATTTTCCAAAATGTTGGAGGATTAGAATTTTTGTTGAGATGTGACTTTGAAATAACTAAACTGCCAATCAAATTGTCTAATTTCCACAAACAAGTACTGCTCTACTGGAAAATGATGTTCACCCACAATTTCACACCGCACAGCTCCACCTTGTGGAATAATAGAACCATCACTATTAACAGGAAGACCTTATTTAAACCAGAATGGTATGATAAGAAAGTCCTATATGTTACTGACTTGTTGGATGTAAATGGCAATTTATTGCAATTTAATACATTTGTAGAAAAGTTTAGTTTAAATTGCTCTTATAGAGAATTCAATAAAATCTGTAGAGCTATTCCACTTCCCTTGAATGACATGATAAAAAATATTCTTACATACTCAAGTGTGATTGTCAAACTGCCTGATTTAAAAGTCGGTGAATTGAAATTGGGTGAAAGAAAATGTAATAACAAAGTACTTGGAAATGTGTTTAAAGAAAAGCTATTCAATGATATCAAAAAATCAACAAAAATAAAGATAACAGAAATTGAAGTAACGTTAACAAAGATATACAGCAGCCACCTTAAATGGCCAATTTCACCCAAAGCAAAAGAAATTCAGTTTAAAATAATAAACAATATTTATCCTGCCGCTGAAACCCTAAGGAGAAGGTTCAATTTTGACGTAGATCCTTGTATATTTTGTAAAACAGAACACGAAACAATTGAACACTTATTCTTTTCTTGTTCATTCACAAAGCTTTTTTGGCAAGATGTTTATCGGTGGTTAAAGATTGGGATCAACGACTATAGGAGCCAAATAAAGTTGTCATTCACTGTGTGTGTGTGTGGGTGGCGCTGTGTGTTACCTGAGCCACAGGTATAAAGGTGATGACGTAACATTGTTTGACAGATGTTTGGCCCGGAAGGGCAAAAGGTTTTTGACCGCTGTGGCGCTAAAGTTACACTTTATGCTTTGTCTGATCAACCTTAATCAAGACGCAATAAATACTCTTTTAATTGCATCAGAAGAAAGCGTCCTGGCTCGTCCGTCACCGCCGGGGAACGTGGGCAGCAGCAGCCAAAGGCGCGTCGACCAGATCCCGGTCAAACATTCTCAGTAGCCTAAAGCATTGGGCTTGGCTCCTACAAAAACGACTGTATGTTCAGCAAGTTTCAGGTCATAATTTATATGGATGGTCTGCCAAAGAAGGTATCCAAGATGGTGAACATAATTCTAATTTTGGGTAAATATCATATACATAAAAATAAATGGAAAAACAGCAAACCCTCCATAGTATGTTTTAAAAACGAAATAAAAAGTTATATAACATCTATTAAGGTACTTTCAAAAGAAAATCAGTCTATAAATGATTTATGTGAAACCATGTTAGAGTCTCTTGCTCTTTAAGATACAATCTTGCTACGCTTATACTTTTTTGTTGAAATGTCAACCCCTGTGATTATTTTATTTTGTGACAATTTTCTTTTTATTTAAATTTAGAAGTTTATCTTGGAAAAAATGTATAGTTACATATTCGCTTGTGTGTTGTGAATTTATGTTTCAGTTGCAAACTAATGTTTCCTCAAAGGAATTTTTTAATTTTGAAAATGTTGAATAAAGTTTGTTTAAAAAAAAAAACACTCGAAAAAAAAAAAAAAAAGACAACACCGACAATTTTCAACACACTCATGAGCTTTATACTTAATGCAAGTAATATTAAACATATTAATAATAATAATATGGGTATATTACCGATGGCTCTTTATTGCACATTTTCACCACATAACATTTACGCTGTTTTACACATCATAAAACTCTCAATAATTAATGAAGAGAGACGAGGTGGAGACAACAGAGCCACAACACAGAAGGACATAAACCGTTAAAAAGGTCAAATTAAAGGCATGGCAATTAGTGTGAAGACTCAAATGAAAGTCAAGGTAATCTGTTTTCACCTCTATTGTGAATAATCCTGATTTCCGGCCTGGGATGGTGGATGTTGGTTTTAAACAGTGGGGTGATAATGGTGTTCATAGACTGAGGGATCTACTCTCTGATAATATGGTTATGACATTTGAACAAATGATAGAGAGATATTCTATCCCGGAAATGACTTCCTTCATTATTTACAGGTAATGTATTATATGTTGCACAGTACTACCTTGGTTGAGAACCATGAAAGCTCTCCTATTGATAAATTATTATTTTTAACAGGAAGAGAGATATCTGTAAGCCTATTTTATAAAGCTCTGTGTTTCACACCCTGATTGGGCTGGACAAGCTTAAAGGCACATGGGAGAAGGAGCTAAACATCATAATTGATGATGAAGAATGGAAGGATGTATTCAATAATTTCAGTTTGCAATCACGCCCAAGCAATACAGTTAAAAATTATACACAGAATGCACATGTCCCCCAACCGTAGACTTCAATCTCTCACCCATGTGCCTTAAATGCAAGATAGAAATGTGTACCCTAACTCATTGTTTTTGGTCATGTTGTAAACTGCAGGTGTGTTGGTCTAATGTGTTATCTGAAATAGAAAAGATATTGGACTTAAAACTGGATATGGACCCTGTATCTCTTGTATTGGGCGTCCTAAGACAACACTTAATATCAAAACATAATCGGAGGCTGTATTGTATTAAAAAGTACCAACTATTAAAGGCTGGCAAAGAGTGGTGTTTGATCTGGTGCCATTAGAATACCTGACATGTATATTACATTCAAAAATAGACCAATTCTATAAAGGTTGGGAGCCTTACTTGAACTATGTAGAGCCTGATGTCTTGACTGGTCATACTGTATATTTTTACGGTAACCCAGGGTATTATTTATATGAATCTGAGCTGGTGTTTTGTTGTTTTTTTTCTTCTGTTTGTTTATTTGCTGCTTTTTATTTCTGTGGATCATATTATGTATCCATTCTTTGCTTGTAAAAGTGAAAAATGAATAAAAATATTGTATATAAAAAAAGGTCAAATTAAAGTCTGACTTCTCTGCTTCCATCAGCAGACACTTTTTTTCCAAATGTTCTTGTAAATTGAACATCCAGGTGGAATAAAAAGTCGGGCATTATCACAGCTTTGGAGGTTTGCTACTGTGGACACAAAATCCAAATTGTATTTATAGTAAAACATAAAATAGCCACATACCTAAGAGGGCCAAACAATGTGAAGTTTTCAATCAAATAATTTGCCCATAAATCAGCTTGAAATTGGACTGATTGTGATTAATTAGTAATTAGGATTCTGAAATACCACTAACCTCCACTGGTCGTGTGTGACGTCACCAGGTCTGGACCAAGACGGCCGCTCTGTCAGCACGTGATAGTATAGTATATTTTTATAGTATATATCATATATTATAGTACTCTGTCAGCACGTTATAGTATAGTATATTTTTATAATATATATCATATATTATAGTACTCTGTCAGCACGTTATAGTATAGTATATTTTTATAGTTTATATCATATATTATAGTACTCTGTCAGCACGTTATAGTATAGTATATTTTTATAGTATATATCATATATTATAGTACTCTGTCAGCACGTTATAGTATAGTATATTTTTATAGTATATATCATATATTATAGTACTCTGTCAGCACGTTATAGTGTAACAGTGTTAAGAAATACTTTGATTATAGTTCAATTATGTTAAACTTGGGACACAGCCATGGCTAGTTTTATTTGATTTCAGTTTGTATTTGATGTATTTTATTTTGAAGATATTGTGTTGCATTGTGGGTAATCCTCAGTACAGCGAAATTCAATACTGAGGGTAAGATGGTCTCCTGTTTGCTCAGACACAAACGAATTAATTAAAAATATCTATGCTTCATATAAGTGACCAAATATGCACTCATGTTTTCATAATGTTACCCAGTAACATTCGTTGTGTATTGTTTTGTATGTAATTGCTTATTTTATGGTGTAGAAAAGACGTTTAGCATGTTAGCTCGTTATGCTAACGGCTGTCACATAAGAACCCACTGACATTCTGAATGCTGTGTCTGAACAGGAGATGACCACAAGTTGTACTGTGTCTGAGCTGTGGTTGTGTGTCCCACTGTGTTCTCTCAGGTATGTTCTGTGCACATGTGCAATACTGTTTAATATTGTTTTTGTTGTTATGTCTGCAAAGTATGCAGACTTGGAGAATAGAGGTTTACCTGTAATTTTACGTTTATTTTAACAGGTAGCACTAAAGTTAACTTTGTTTCCACTTAATTAAAAAGGAGCTTTGTATTTTATTTTCCTATTTTTGTCAGACTTTGTGTTTAAACAAATAACCACTATACGATCACTATATGAGTACAGCGAAATTCAATACTGAGGGAGATGACCACAAGTTGTACTGTGTCTGAGCTGTGGTTGTGTGTCCCACTGTGTTCTCTCAGGTGATTAAACCACACTCTTCTGCTCCAACCTGGACTTCTGTGAATCCTTGATCGAGACAGCAGGCAGGACAGATAGAGGGTGTCACATTGGTGCCGTGACCCGAGACTTCTGTTGAGCTGTGGATGCTACCGATCGATCCGGGACTGTTCTGCTGTTGCTGTTCATCTACAGTTGTTGAAGTCAGGTGGATGTTTTGTTTTGATACGGTGCAAGTGGTTAGGAACTCAGATTGAGGACATTTTTTTTTGTTTGTTTTATTTTACCAGTTATCTGTGCAAGCCTTTTGAAGTTTCATTTCTATTTTATTTTGTGAGATTGTGTGCTTGACATGAGTTATTCTAAGAGGGGATTTTTTGTTACTCCTTTTGGGGTTGGTAGAGGTAGGGGCCTTATGGCTCCTGTGAATTTACAGTTCGACAGCCCTGTTCAGGGGGGTAGAGGTGTTGTGTCGGGTTACCAGAGTGCATCAGAGCCCGGTACTTATGTTACCGGTGCCCCAGTCAGCCAAGGTGCGGGTTCCCCTACCCCAGCTAGCCAGACAACAGCTTCCCCTGTCACAGCCAGGCAGGGCACGGGTTCTTTTGACCCGGCTAGACAAAGTACAGATTTACTTGTCCCTACCCCTACGCCTGATGCCATTGCTGCCAGTATTGTCAGTCAGATGGGTGATGTATTAATTCAGCAGGTCAGTCAGCGTGTAGCACAGGACATTATGTCTCACCTCAGTCCGTCTGTCAATACCCCCTTACTCAATGCTGCCCCTTCACCTGCCCCTGCCAATGTGTTGACCAGTACTGCCTTGCATGGCGCTGCCCCTCCACCTAACCATACCAATGTTTCTGCGACAAATGCACTTGATGTCTCCCATTTGCAATATGTGTCCCATCGGAAGCTGAAGGAGCCGCCCTGCTTCAGAGGTGACAGCTCAGACTCCGTTTCTGTACAGGAATGGGAGGAACTCATGAGGAGTTTCATTAAAAGGTGTAATTTGCAGCCTGAGGAACAAGCAGAGGAGATCCTTGTTCACCTCAGAGGCAAAGCCAGGGATGTTGTCAGGTTTGGGACCAGGAACAGTGATATCGACATCACCCGCAACCCTGATGCTATTTATGGCCTTCTGCAGAAGCACTTTGATTCTGCCCCATGCTCGTCCCTCCCACTGGCGGACTTCTACACCACACTTCCTGAGAAGGGTGAAGGTGCGTTTGACTATTGGCTCAGGCTGAACCGTGCTGTCGACCTAGCCGCTGGACGCCTGAAGGAGCAAGGCAAGACACTAGATAGCCCTAGCACTGAAGTGACACGCATGTTCATAAAGAACTGCCCCTCCACTGAGCTGGCTTTGACCTTTAGGTCCAAGACGATAAACAAGTGGACAGTACATGAGGTTCAAGATATTCTGAACGAGTACCACTCTGAGACTGCATCAGCGGCTAGCAGGGCTCCCAAGGAGCGGGTGTCGGTGAATGCTCTTGCTACTGCTCTTCCACCTGTACTACCTACTGAGGGGCAGAGCTCAAAGCAACCTCAAGCCACTGACCCTGATGCCTTGAACCGCCTTATCGGCATGTTGGAGAAGGTTCTACAGCAAGGGCCTGTTCCGAGTTCAACCAGGCAGTCTGGTCCACGACTCCCCAGGGTTCGTGGTTTGAACAACATGCCCTGTTCTGTCTGTCGAGATGCTGCACATTCTGCATTGACCCACTGCCGGGAACATAGACTCTGCTTCCAATGCTATTCACCTGACCACTCCAGGCGTAATTGTCCCGACAATGCATTGCCAACCTCCAGTCAGCAGTCGGGAAACTGATGGGTCCACACCTAAGGGAGGACAGTGTGGATCATGACCGTGACCCTCCGAACTGTGATGATGAAGATTTGGAATCCGTGTATGACTCTCTCTGTTCTGTCACAGTCTCTGGGAAGACTGCCATACTCCAAATGACACACAGGCTTCAAAGGGCTGACAGTTTGTTCTATACCAATGTTTGTGCTGCTGGTGATGTTGTTCTGAAGGCCATGATTGACAGTGGCTCAATGTCATGTTCCTTGAGTGAGGCTGCTGTGGCGCGCCTTTTAGAACACCGCCCTGATATTAAGAGAAGTCCTGCTGATGACATTGTTGTAATTGGTGCTGGGGGCCACCATGTCACTCCAACAGCAATCTATGACTTGGAAGTGACCATCTACGGTTTCAAGCTGCTCGTCCCAACATTGGTCATTCCAGGGCAAACAGATGACATGATCGTTGGCAGCAATGCTATTGAGGTGCTTATACGTCAGATGAAGGGTTCTGATAACTATTGGAGTCTTTTGGCTGCACCAGTTGACGTTGCCAACGATGAGTGCTACCAGTTCTTGTCCTTGCTGTCCAATACTGAGAAGTGGAAGGGGGGACCCATGCCAGACAAGGTTGGCACTGTAAAGCTGAGACAGAGTGTCATGCTCGAGCCGTTGTGTGAACACCTTGTTTGGGGCAAGCTGCCTACTTCTGCACCCATATCAGTGGGGAGTACAGTTGTTGTTGAGGCAACCCAGTCAAGATCCAGGCCCAGGAATGTGCTGGTGGGCCGTGTCATATCTCCGCTGTGGGGGGACAGGTGGGTGCCCCTGAAACTGATCAACCCTAGCACTGAGACGGTGGTACTGAAGAGGAACAGCAAGATTGCAGATGTGTCACCGTGTGTTGCGGTTGAAGAGTTGTCCCCACCTGACAAGGTCTCTATTAATATGCAGAGTGTCACGCAGCACCCAGTGGCAGCGAGGTCTCCTGAACAAGTGGAAGATGTTTTAAACAAACTGGGACTTCAAGACCTGGACCTGAATGCCTGTGAGGTGTCAGACTTGTGGAAAGACAGACTGCTGCGACTTATTGAGAGCTACGAGGGTGTTTTCTCGAGAGACAAGATGGACTGTGGGGAGGCCGCAGGTTTTGTCCACAAGATAAGCCTTGTGGATGAGAGGCCGTTTCGCTTACCTTATCGCCGTGTACCGCCCAGCCAGTACGAAACGCTGAGAACAGCCCTCAATGATATGGAGGAAAAGGGTATTATCCGGAAATCACACAGTGAGTTTGCGTCACCCCTGGTCTTAGTGTGGAAGAAGGATGGCAGTCTCCGCATCTGCACTGACTTCAGGTGCCTCAATGCGAAGACAGTAAAAGACGCGCACCCACTGCCTCACCAGGCAGATGCTCTCGCTGCGCTTGGGGGAAACGTTTTCTTCTCTACCATGGACTTAACATCTGGTTTCTATAATGTACCACTCTATGAGGAACACAAGAAGTACACAGCCTTCTCTTCACCCTTCGGCCTGCACGAGTATAACAGGATGCCGCAAGGTCTGTCCAACAGTCCTGCAACGTTTATGCGAATGATGCTGTCAATCTTCGGGGATCAGAACTTCACTAGTTTGCTCTGTTATCTGGATGATCTGATGACCTTTGCCCCCACCGAACAGCTGGCTCTTGAGCGTCTGGATATGGTGTTCTCCCGTCTCAAGAATCATAGGCTCAAGCTAGCACCAAAGAAGTGTCATCTCTTGCGGAGATCAGTTAAGTTTCTGGGACATGTCATCTGTGGGGATGGGGTGAAGAAAGACCCTGACAAGATGAGGGCCATCATGGATGTGGGCGAGACTGACCTGATGGAAGATGACGGTGTAACTCCTTCCTGGAAGAAGATAAAGTCCTTCTTGGGCCTGATTTTCTATTACCAGCACTTCATTGCTGATTGCTCTGCGAAAGCTAAGCCCTTGTTCAAGCTCCTCTCTGGGCGACAGGTGCAGCGTAAGACAATGAAGGGCAGGAAGGCCAAGAAACGATTATCTGCTCCACCGGTGCTTACAGCAAGCGACTGGACTTCTCCGTGCAAGGACTCATTCCAGACTCTGAAGAGTGAGCTAGCCAATGGTGTCACGTTAACCCATCCTGACTTCAGTGAACCTTTCATTCTGTCTGTTGATGCATCATTTGACGGGATTGGTGCAGTCCTGTCTCAAGTCCCACAAGGTGAGACTGTTGCACGACCTGTCGCCTTCGCCAGCAAGACACTGTCCCGGTCACAGATTAACTACCCAGCGCACAGGTTGGAATTCCTGGCGTTGAAGTGGGCCGTTTGTGACAAGTTTGGTCATTGGCTGAAGGGGAGACACTTTACTGCCTGGACGGATAACAATCCGCTGTCCTACATCCTGACAAAGCCCCGCTTGGATGCATGTGAACAAAGATGGGTGGCTAAGCTAGCGGCATTCGACTTCGATCTTAAGTATGTCCCAGGTGTTAAGAACGTTGTTGCCGATGCGCTCAGCCGCGAGCCATTTGTTCAGTCTTGTATCAGTCACCGTCTGATGAAAGAGCCTTACATCGCATTGTTGGATGAAGTCAATGGTGTTGTCAGGGGTACAGTACAGGATGCCTTCCGGCTGACAAACAATTGTCAGGCTGTTCGGGATGTAGAACCGAGATCATCTGATTCCGATGTTGAAGCTGTCTCTCGAACTGGAGAAGGCTCCATCAGCCCTGAGGAGGTGTCAGCGGTGCTGATTGCACATGGTGACAGTGGCATGACCAGACTGCTCGGTAATGGCCCACCTTTGCCACAGTTGCCTGGAGAAGACCCTTCCACAGTTATTCCCCAGAGTCAGCTCTTGAGTCTTCAGGAGCGGGATGCCACGATAAGCAGAGTCATGTTCTATGTGCAGCGGCATAAGAGAGCCACAAGACGGGAGACAGCATCTGAACCTAGCTGTGTCAACAAGCTCCTCAGACACTGGAAGAAGATACGGGTGCGAGATGGAGTCCTGTACAGAGTGAAGAAGGATCTCAGGCTCAATAAGAAGCTCTTCCAATTCATTGTGCCAGATAGCCTCAAACGTCAAGTTCTCTGTGGTGTCCATGATAATGCTGGTCACCAGGGCCGGGCACGAACCCTCTCCCTCGCCAGAGAACGGTTCTTCTGGATCGGCATGGAAAATGATATCGCCAATCATGTCCGCCGATGTGAGAGATGTGTCATTGGCAAAACACCTGAACCTGAGGCCCGCGCGCCCCTTGAGAGCATACAAACATCTGCGCCAATGGAATTAGTTTGTATTGATTTCTGGTCTGCCGAGCTGACTGACAAGAAGACAGTCGATGTCTTGGTTGTAACGGACCACTTCTCCAAAATGGCACATGCCTTTCCCTGTCGAAATCAGTCTGCGAAGCAAATTGCCCGCCGGTTGTGGGATGATTTCTTCTGTATTTATGGCTTCCCCCAAAGAATACACTCGGATCAGGGTGCCAACTTCGGGAGCAGACTCATGAAAGAGCTTCTGGAGATGGCGGGAGTTCATAAGTCGCGCACCACCCCATACCACCCAATGGGTAATGGTATTGCAGAACGTTTCAACAGGACACTGGGGAACATGTTGAGAGTCTTGCCCCCAACGGCGAAAGCCAGATGGCCACAGATGTTACAAACGTTGACCTTCTGCTACAACTGTACGGTGCACGAGACCACTGGCTTTGCCCCCTTCTTCCTGATGTTTGGGCGAGTCCCACGTCTCCCCATTGACATCATGTTCCAACATGTCTGCCAGGATGACAAGGTGGTCAGCCGTACTGAGTTTGTTAACCGCTTGAGGCAGGACTTGTGTGCGGCCGCAGAGATTGCTCGAAGACACAGCCTTCAGGAGCAGGCGCGCCACGCCAGGATATATGACCGCCGAGTTAAAGGCTCTTCATTGTCTGTGGGCGATCGAGTGTTGCTGGCTACTCGTGGTGAGAAGGGCAAAAGGAAGCTCTCTGACAGATGGGACTCCACCCCTTATGATGTTGTGTCGGTGAGACCTGACATCAACGTGTACAGGATAAAGGATGTTCAGACAGGCAAGGAGAGAGTTGTGCACAGGAACCTTCTTCTCCCGGTGGACTTCTTGACTTTGGACGAGGATGAAACCCCAATCTCCGTTGCCGGATCAGATTTCAGTGCCATGGCTGATGAAAGTGCCCAGGAGAGAGTGGCAGCTGGTGGTGTGGATCACAATGTCCAGACTATGGATTGGCTCATGAATACTCCTGAGATTGAGGACTCTGTTGATGGGAGTGATGGGGATGAAGTTGTGTCAGTGGCTGCGGGGAGTGATTCCCTCTCTGTTAACTTTGATGATTCTGACCCCGCTCCAGCTGTTGCAGCTCCTTCCCCAGACCCTGTCTCTGCCGCTGCTTTCCATGTTCCTAATTCTGCACCTACCAGTCCAACATCTGTCCCCGATTCTGCCCCTGTTGGTACAGCTCCTAAGACAGCCCATTCCCCTGTCGTTGTAGCTCACTCACCTGATCCAGACTCAGTCAGTATGCCTCGTTTCGGTTTGGATGTTAACCAGGATACTGCTGTTTGCACACAGCCTCAGAGTGTTAGTGCAGCTCGGCCTGGTGCAGTCACTACCAGGCTTGGGAGACATGTCAGACCTCCTGACAGATTGATTTGTGAAATGTCTCCACAGAAGGTTGAGGATGCCTTCTTTTCAAGTTCTGTTTTGAACACTTTTGGGAATATGTTTGTGGTCTAGGAGACCAAATGTTTTTTTTCCTTCCTTTTTTTTTGATGGGTAACCCTTGGTTTGGGGACATTGATTTGTGACTGTCATTTTTGTTTGACGTGTGCAATGAGAGCTAAGTGAAATATGACGTTTCAGGAGGTGTAAATGGCATCTTCTATTGGTCTGTGAGGTGTGTAGGGTCTGCCTTATTCTGTCACACTCCTTATAGGAGGATTTTGTTTTGACTGTGTTATACGTCTGCGCTCTGATTTTATTCACTCTTTTTTTTTGAGTGGTCAAGATATTGTTATGAGAGATTTGCACGTTTGTTTAACATAATTTGAGGGGGGTGTATGTAACAGTGTTAAGAAATACTTTGATTATAGTTCAATTATGTTAAACTTGGGACACAGCCATGGCTAGTTTTATTTGATTTCAGTTTGTATTTGATGTATTTTATTTTTTAAGATATTGTGTTGCATTGTGGGTAATCCTCAGTACAGCGAAATTCAATACTGAGGGTAAGATGGTCTCCTGTTTGCTCAGACACAAACGAATTAATTAAAAATATCTATGCTTCATATAAGTGACCAAATATGCACTCATGTTTTCATAATGTTACCCAGTAACATTCGTTGTGTATTGTTTTGTATGTAATTGCTTATTTTATGGTGTAGAAAAGACGTTTAGCATGTTAGCTCGTTATGCTAACGGCTGTCACATAAGAACCCACTGACATTCTGAATGCTGTGTCTGAACAGGAGATGACCACAAGTTGTACTGTGTCTGAGCTGTGGTTGTGTGTCCCACTGTGTTCTCTCAGGTATGTTCTGTGCATATGTGCAATACTGTTTAATATTGTTTTTGTTGTTATGTCTGCAAAGTATGCAGACTTGGAGAATAGAGGTTTACCTGTAATTTTACGTTTATTTTAACAGGTAGCACTAAAGTTAACTTTGTTTCCACTTAATTAAAAAGGAGCTTTGTATTTTATTTTCCTATTTTTGTCAGACTTTGTGTTTAAACAAATAACCACTATACGATCACTATATGAGTACAGCGAAATTCAATACTGAGGGAGATGACCACAAGTTGTACTGTGTCTGAGCTGTGGTTGTGTGTCCCACTGTGTTCTCTCAGGTGATTAAACCACACTCTTCTGCTCCAACCTGGACTTCTGTGAATCCTTGATCGAGACAGCAGGCAGGACAGATAGAGGGTGTCACAATAGTATAGTATATTTTTATAGTTTATATCATATATTATAGTACTCTGTCAGCACGTTATAGTATAGTATATTTTTATAGTATATATCATATATTATAGTACTCTGTCAGCACGTTATAGTATATTTTTATAGTATATATCATATATTATAGTACTCTGTCAGCACGTCTCTCCCAGAACGTTACAGTATGATATATATTTATAGTATATATCATATATTATAGTATAAATTGTATTCGATGGTGTTTTTTCAATAAGAGGATTGCAAAAGTTCGCCCTCTGGTGGTTATATATGGTAACTGCACTCAATGTAAAGTTAGAAGAATTAAATGACAAAAGTACATCCTGTTATTCCTTTCAAAATAAATCGACAATAAACAGTTAAAAGGGCACGACGACAACGAGTCTGTTTCGAGGAGAAATTAGTGCAAATACAATCTTCATCCGTCTTCTTTAATTAATTAATGTAATTACAGTCGGTAATCTATGAATTGTTCTCTAATTAAAATGAATTACAGACGATAATGTCGTTAAATTGAAGAAAACGGCTGTTTCTAGTGTCACCACAAGAGGGCGGTCGTAACAACGTTTCGCCCTCTAGCAGTTCGCCCTCTAGCGGTTATACAAGGTAACTGCAGTCAGTGTAAAGCTAGAAGAATTAAATGACAAAAGTACATCCTGTTGTTCCTTTCAAAATAAATTGACAATAAACAGTTAAAAGGGCAAAATTAGTCTGTTTCGAGGAGAAAATAGTGCAAAAACAACGTTCATCCGTCTTCTGTCATTAATTAATGTAATTACAGTCGGTAATTTATGAATAGTTCTGTGATTAAAATGAATTACAGACATAATGTGGTTAAATTGAAGAAAACGGTTGTTTCTAGTGTCACCACAAGAGAGCGGTCGTAACAACGTTTCGCCCTCTAGCGGTTATACAAGGTAACTGCAGTCAGGGTAAAGCTAGAAGAATTAAATGACAAAAGTACATCCTGTTGTTCCTTTCAAAATAAATTGACAATAAACTGTTAAAAGCACGACGACAACGAGTCTGTTTCGAGGAGAAATTTGTGTAAAAACAATCTTCATCCGTCTTCTGTCATTAATTAATGTAATTACAGTCTGTAATCTATCAATAGTTCTGCAGTTTGGATGAATTACACACGATAATGTTGTTAAAGCGCCTTTCTATAAAGAAATGTACGTTTTACGTCTCATTTATTCATTCACACACGCACTAATATTCTTGGGAAACAGTTAGGCACCAAATATAATGTATTCAATTGTATTCAGCGGTGGATGATGGAATAAGTAGGATAGGGATTTGAAATTATGTAGAACCTTAACCTTGAAAAAAAACATTGAAAAGAAGGATGATTTCTTTATATTAAATTAATCAGTGGTGATGCTTGCTATGTTGATTTGGGTATTTATTTAATTGGTGATTTGCTTAGATTTTTTAAGGATGAAGGAAACATGTAGACTGCACCTTTATTTTAAAAATGTTTTTTATTTCTTGAGGAATTTTTGTTATCCCCATGGAGGCAATTTGTTTTACTGGCAGTCTTTCTCTTACTTCTTGCTTTTATTTCATTAATTTAATTAATCTTTTTGAGGGTAGGCAAATAATAAGCTTTGCTTCAGCCTACCCCTTTTTTTTTGTTCCTTTCAAAATAAATTGACAATAAACAGTTAAAAGCACGACGACAACGAGTCTGTTTCGAGGAGAAATTTGTGTAAAAACAATCTTCATCCGTCTTCTGTCATTAATTAATGTAATTACAGTCTGTAATCTATCAATAGTTCTGCAGTTTGGATGAATTACACACGATAATGTTGTTAAAGCGCCTTTCTACAAAGAAATGTACGTTTTACGTCTCATTTATTCATTCACACACGCACTAATATACTTGGGAAACGGCTAGGCACCAAATATAATATATTTAATTTTCTCAGATGGCAAAAATAAGAACTTTATTGATCCCACAAAGGAGTAATTCATGTTATATCAGCTATAGAGAACAGGGTAGTGCCGAAAAAAAACATATAGTGCCCCACCTTGTTTCTCTTTCCTTTTATTGCAACACATTCATTTACATACATGCCAGTGGTACATAAACACTGCATTGATCACCACACTACACACACTACACATACTGCTCCATCACTGTCTCGTCTTTTTCTTTTTCTACAACCGTGATTTTAGTCGTCTTACAGAATCACGAATTCATCTGTTAATAAAATATGTAAAATATGTCAAAGTGAAGGACACACACACTCACACACCTAATCTAACGTCTGCTGCAAGGTGGAAAGGTGAATAAATCTCACTGTGAAAGCTTTTATCAGATAAAAGTAGTGACCATGAATATATATGAAGACACTTATTAAAAGAAAACTCTGACATCAACTCCGTTTGGCTGCATCAACCTGTAAGCTACAAACAAAAACTTACTTTTGTTGGGGACAAATTCTCAGTGAGAATTCACTTTACAAATACAACATTTCCCCATTAAGAGCTTTCATTTGCTGGTTTTAAGGTAAGTTATCATTAAATAGTAAAAGTAAAACTACATTTATTATTTTTGGAAATTGACCTATTAATCAAAGTGTACAAATCACTATTGATAATGTGGAAGTGGAAAGAGTTTTTGTTAATAAGTTTCTTGGAGTGGTTATTGACCATAAGCTGTGCTGGAAGCCTCACGTCAACTTCTTAAAATAACTAAATATCAAAAACCATTGCAATTCTATATAAATGTAAAAATATTCTAACATTAAATTCACTAAAACTCCTGTATCAATCTTTAATAAAACCAACGTACTAACTAACTAACATACTGTATAGAAGTATAGGGACACACATTTAAGACAATCATGAAACCAATATTTTTACTCCAAAAAAAAGCAATGCGACTCATAAACAAAGTTGGATACAAGCACTCAACCAACCAATTATTTATAGATTCAAATGAGCTTAAATTCAATGAACTGGTGGACTTCAAAACTGCACAGATTATGTTCAAAATCAACAATAACATGCTGCCAGACTGTATCCAAAATATGTTCAATTTAAGACAAAGCCATTCCAACCTCAGAGGGGAGAGCAGATACAGGAAATCAACAATCAGAACCAACACTAAACTGAGATGCTACAGTGGCAGCGGTGGATGTATGAAATAAATTAGATATAGATTTGAAATTATGTAGAACTTTAACTTTATTTAAAAAAACATTGAAAAGAAGGATGATTTCTTTATATTAAATTAATCAGTGGTGATGCTTGCTATGTTGATTTGGGTATTTATTTAATTGGTGATTTGCTTGGATTTTTTAAGGATGAAGGAAACATGTAGACTGCACCTTTATTTTAAAAATGTTTTTTATTTCTTGAGGAATTTTTGTTATCCCCATGGAGGCAATTTGTTTTACTGGCAGTCTTTCTCTTACTTCTTGCTTTTATTTCATTAATTTAATTAATCTTTTTGAGGGTAGGCAAATAATAAGCTTTGCTTCAGCCTACCCCTTTTTTTTTGTTCCTTTCAAAATAAATTGACAATAAACAGTTAAAAGCACGACGACAACGAGTCTGTTTCGAGGAGAAATTTGTGTAAAAACAATCTTCATCCGTCTTCTGTCATTAATTAATGTAATTACAGTCTGTAATCTATCAATAGTTCTGCAGTTTGGATGAATTACACACGATAATGTTGTTAAAGCGCCTTTCTACAAAGAAATGTACGTTTTACGTCTCATTTATTCATTCACACACGCACTAATATACTTGGGAAACGGCTAGGCACCAAATATAATATATTTAATTTTCTCAGATGGCAAAAATAAGAACTTTATTGATCCCACAAATGAGTAATTCATATTATATCAGCTATAGAGAACAGGGTAGTGCCGAAAAACAACATATAGTGCCCCACCTTGTTTCTCTTTCCTTTTATTGCAACACATTCTTTTACATACATGCCAGTGGTACATAAACACTGCATTGATCACCACACTACACACACTACACATACTGCTCCATCACTGTCTCGTCTTTTTCTTTTTCTACAACCGTGATTTTAGTCGTCTTACAGAATCACGAATTCATCTGTTAATAAAATATGTAAAATATGTCAAAGTGAAGGACACACACACTCACACACCTAATCTAACATCTGCTGCAAGGTGGAAAGGTGAATAAATCTCACTGTGAAAGCTTTTATCAGATAAAAGTAGTGACCATGAATATATATGAAGAAACTTGTTAAAAGAAAACTCTGACATCAACTCTGTTTGGCTGCATCAACCTGTAAGCTACAAACAAAAACGTACTTTTGTTGGGGACAAATTCTCAGTGAGAATTAACTTTACAAATACAAAATTTCCCCATTAAGAGCTTTCATTTGCTGGTTTTAAGGTAAGTTATCATTAAATAGTAAAAGTAAAACTAAATTTATTATTTTTGGAAATCGACCTATTAATCAAAGTGTACAAATCACTATTGATAATATGGAAGTGGAAAGAGTTTTTGTTAATACGTTTCTTGGAGTGGTTATTGACCATAAGCTGTCCTGGAAGCCTCACGTCAACTTCTTAAAAAAACAAAATATCAAAAACCATTGCAATTCTATATAAATGTAAAAATATTCTAACATTAAATTCACTAAAACTCCTGTATCAATCTTTAATAAAACCAACGTACTAACTAACGTACTGTATAGAAGTATGGGGACACACATTTAAGACAATCATGAAACCAATATTTTTACTCCAAGAAAAAGCAATGCGACTCATAAACAAAGTTGGATACAAGCACCCAACCAACCAATTATTTATAGATTCAAATGAGCTTAAATTCAATGAACTGGTGGACTTCAAAACTGCACAGCTCATGTTCAAAATCAACAATAACATGCTGCCAGACTGTATTCAAAATATGTTTAATTTTAGACAAAGCCATTCCAACCTCAGAGGAGAGAGATATACAGGAAATCAACAATCACAACCAACACCAAACTGAGATGCTACAGTGGCAGCGGTGGATATATGGAATAAGTTGGATATGAGTGGTGATGCTTGCTATGTTGATTTGGGTATTTATTTAATTGGTGATTTGCCTAGATTTTTTAAGGATGAAGGAAACATGTAGACTGCACCTTTATTTTAAAAATCTTTTTTATTTCTTGAGGAATTTTTGTTATCCCCATGGAGGCGATTTGTTTTACTGGCAGTCTTTCTCTTACTTCTTGCTTTTATTTCATTAATTTAATTAATCTTTTTGAGGGTAGGCAAATAATAAGCTTTGCTTCAGCCTATGCCTTTTCCGGTCTAGATGTTATTTGTTTATTTGTATACTGGGAACTTTTTTGTAATGTTTTGTTTGAACAGTGTATTCGTTTTCTTGTTGTCATTTTTATTCTTTGTTTTTTTTGTGTCATGACCGAAAATAAACTAAACTAAACTAAACTAAAAACTAAGGTAACAGAAAAACATCTTGTTGAGCAACAG
The DNA here is from genome assembly GCF_033807715.1 of Cololabis saira. Lineage (NCBI taxonomy): Eukaryota > Metazoa > Chordata > Actinopteri > Beloniformes > Belonidae > Cololabis > Cololabis saira. Next base: position 29,704,204 of record NC_084608.1, read on the forward strand.
GCTCTTTTGTGAGCTGCAGGAAGGAACTGAGGTCTTTGTATGATCAAATATATTTCTGTGGGAAAACAACACGTCCACATTTAAAATAAGTTCACTCAAGTTAATTCATATGTTAAAGATACATATTTATAGTTGGTATCAAACATCCATCTTATCTGTCTGAAGAGTTAGAAAACAAGAAAACTAACAAGATTAAGACGCAGCTGGAGACACATTACACCCTGGAAACAGAAAGCGTCTTGAGTTGAAGGCCAAATACAGTCAGATGAGTGGGTTTCCATCAGCATCCGTTCAGGATAAAAGCTGGAAGGCTGGAAGGTAACGGTACCGACCAGATCCTCCTTCTTTTCAGCCTGTTTATGACAACATGAGTTTCTGTTATCTTCTGAATCCTGATGAACTGGATGACAACATGAGTTTCTGTTATCTTCTGATGAACTGGATGACAACATGAGTTTCTGTTATCTTCTGAGTCCTGATGAACTCGATGACAACATGAGTTTCTGTTATCTTCTGAGTCCTGATGAACTCGATGACATCATCGTTCACGTGAGCGACCGACAAGAAGCGACATCCCCCTGTGGAGCGGATCTCACAGTGAGGGAGGTGAAGCTGACACATGGACCCCTCCTTCACACACCTGATGTCAAACAGGGGTCCTGCAGCTTCTTGTGATGTGGGCTCAGCTGGCTCCTGCTCCAAGGAAGGATCCTGTACAGAACCTGGCCTCCATCCTTCATGTGAAACACCAGAGCCGTCTCTCTGCACTGGTACTGACCTGGACGGCAGCACTGGAACCTGTAGCTTTCACCAGCAGACTCATCAGTGCAGGCAGGTGTGAACTCCTCAAAGCTGCTGCTCAGGTTCCCGGCAGGGAAACTTCCACATCTTTTTAGGGCTCTGCTTTCTGCAGAAGGTTGATGAGTGGGCGAGGGAAAGCTGCTTGAACGGGACCTGCTGCAGGACTTTTCCTTCCTCTCACAGGAACCTGTGGTGGAGAGTTTTAGAGGACCAGAGGAAGGCGGAGCGTTGCTCGCTGGGATCGCCTTCATTCTGATAAAAGGCTCACATCCTTCTCCCAGGTTGGAGTCTTCTTCTTCATGCTGTTGTGTCTCTTCACTGCTGCTTTCAGCAGATTTAGGAGCAGGGACAGAAGGGATGTTAGTCTGAGAGCAGGAAGGTGCGGTGGGAGCAGACCAGGGTGTTTGATGAAGGAGAGGTGGAGGTTGGTGGAGCCACAAGCTTCACCAACCTTTACTGGTGTTGAGAGATTATAGGAGGACGTCTCCTCTGAGAAGAGTTCACCTGGTCCACCGTCATCTGTTTGGTTCATTTTATGCAGATAAAAACAGATGAGACTGTTGTTTTATTTGATACTAAACTCAATTTTATATCTAATTGTATATTTACACCTGCAATACTGTAACAACAAGACTTTAGGCATATGAGGGTTTATGGAAACGGACGACTCTATACACTCTATTTGTAGGGAGTGTAACTCAACCTATAAATATATATATATATATATATATATATATATATATATATATATATATATATATATATATATATATATATATACATACATACATACATACATACATATATATATATATATATATATATATATATATATATATATATATATATATATATATATATATATACATACATATATATATATATGTATGTATGTATGTATATGTATACATATATGTATATACATATATATGTACATACATATATATATATATATATACATATATATTTACATATATACATATATATATATATATATGTATACATATACACACACACACACACACAAATATATATATATATATATATATATATATTCTTCATGACCCTCAATAGAAGCTCCATGATGAACTGGTAACCTGGGCCCCCCTTCAACCCCGTCTGCACCCCGACCACCGGCCCCCCCTGGAGGGACGGAGGGACGTCTGTGTACATGTATGTGTGTGTGACCTGTGGATGGAAACGACTGAGTGGACGCAGCTGTTGGGGGACAGCAGGGCCTGTAGATGGTCTCACTGCAGGAAGACTCTCCGCCTCCTCGGAGGATCCATGCACTGGTTGATCTGGGAGGTGGAAGGAGGTGGAAGGAGACTCCAGGTCGTCTTCGGACGGCCTGTATGAGCCGGGCGCTGACGAGGAGACATTTCAAACAGGATGATCACGCTGCAAGCGTCCTGGCGGTGAAGCGGGTGTTCTGACTGCAGCAGCTTCTCTGTCGTTGTAGTCGGTAACCATTTCTGAGGTTATTAAAGTAGCATTAGATAAAACAAAATAAAAAACAAAAAAACAACACTTGAGGTTTTCGCTGAACATTAAATGCACAAGTGCTGGGACACGCCTCGCAGAGCCAGTTTTGCTTCGCTCATCGCAGCTTGATTAGATAAGATTCAAGTCATTTTGATGATTTCTTTTGGTTTTTTGTCCCACAAAAGAGGGCCCAGTTTTGAGAGGCGCCAGACACAGAGACCTCAACGCCGAGCGGCTGTGACCTGCGCCAGACGGAAGCTGACAATCATGAAAGAAAGACGGTAGCACCGCTCCAGTATTTCAGTGCTGCAGCCACTGGCGGCTGGCGGGGATATCTGGACCCCCAACAAACCCTCCCCGCCTGTAATGTCGCTGCTGTGAAGACCACAACACTCACGCACCGCAGTTCTGCTGCTGAAATGGTCACTTAACGTTGCCGTTTTAGAGAAGCAGCAACTTTCTCCCACGAGCTGGATCTGGCTCCAAAAACGAGTCAGTCCTTAACAAGATGAAAGGTGAGATTCCACCACAAACAAGTCGTCTCCAGCATGAAACCAGGTCTCAAGAGCAGTAACAGTTGGGGTCGCCCACTGAAGATGCTCATTGACGGATCAGCGTAACTAACAACTGCAGTTCCTGAGCTCTTTCACGTTGCCGTTCAGGTCAATCTGCTTCTTCGTCTTGTCATTTTTACAAACTCTGAACGAGGAGCCTTAGATGTTCAAATTTGGGCATCTGTTGTAAATGTATTTACGTAACAACAGTAACAAGTAGATCTGGGTATTAGAAAGCTGTTTTGGTTGGAGGATCTGTCATCAAACACCCAATTCCTGGTATTTTAGGCGGTTTCTGGATCTTTTTAACATTTGCTGCTCGTTGTTCTCACCAGCTTTTTATTCTGTCACTTTTGGCGGTAAAACCAGACCTTGCGAAGCAGGTGAGATCACCGAGGGAACCAGCGCCGCCTCGTTTCCACTTGCTTGTGAGCACTCGTGACACGTCTGGGGAGCCTGATTTCTACCACCGCGCATTATTGCATCTACATTATTGTTGACGCCGCTCTGTAATTCCGGCACCAGCCACTAGTGTAGGCTCTTTTCCTGCAGCGCGTCGCCTCCTAGAGCAGACTTTCCTTCTGTGGAGCTGATGAATATTGAGCTCATTTGTCTGGTGAACCATAAGAAAACCAGGGAACAGAATCAAAGTTAATACAAGCTTTTATTATATCATGCACAATGATTTCCAGCCGGAGGTACAATTTTCTCAAACCACAATAGAGAAATGCACACGTTGGTCATCAATCCAGTCATATTTATACTGAAAAGGGAGGTGTTTTGTACGTTATAGGAGCCGGAGGGGGGGGACCCATCAATCTGAAACATCCGTTCCTGTTCACCGTCCTCACCTAAAGAAGAACTCAGCTAATCAGTCTGGTCATGAAAACAGGAGCTGGTTCTGCGCTCAGAGCAACAATTAGAGTACAATCTTATAGAAAAAACCCCTCATACTTTTAACAGTTTCATAAAATCCTAACACAACAAACTATCGTTTCACCTGCGTTAATAAAGACGAAGAAGAAATGCAGAAGTGTAAATCAGGCTTCCATACGCTGCTCTGTAGTTTCTGATGTGCAAAACTTCTCCCTCCGGTGTTTTTAAGGATGTGATTTGATTTTTAAAATGTTTAACTCATTTGGTTGATTTTGGAAAGAAACTTTAGCATTAGCCTCCAGCTACGGGGACCAGAACTATATTCTTGTCCAGTAAGTTTGTTTCTGCTGCAAATGTAGACATTTCAACACGGAGGCCAAAGGAGACTCGTCTTTGGAGCCAGCCCCCAGTGGTCAGTCAAGGAACTGCAACCTCCTTTACTTCCGGGTTAGACTCAGCAGCCCAACCTTTCTCTCTCCTTTTTTGTTCCAAATCTGCAGTTCCTTTCACATCGGAGGCTTTTCAAACAACAATATAACAGGAGTTTGAGTTTGGTGAATACGTTTGCTCTGATTCGTTGCTGTTTATTAAGTTGTGCAGTTTGTATGGGGACTTTTCTTTTATTCTGTTTTCACTTGATATTATTACGTTGTCGGGTTTGACTCTAGAAACTGGTGAGAAACATTTTCTTACACAACACTGAACAGCATCTCATCATCTGGGCTTTTACCCGTCAATAGTCGAGACGAAACACTGGACGACTGTACAGTCGACCTCAACGTTATCTTGGGGATGCAAAGACGGAGCGTCGCCTGTTTTTGGGTGGATGGACTCTGAAGACTGTACATTCTGGGATGTTTGGGTTCATCTTGTCATCTTTTTTGTCGTTCATGGATTCTTAAAGAGTGATACATGCGAGTGTCGGGGCTCCGAGTCCTCGTACGTCAGGATCTGAACCAACAGCCTGTGAATAAAGTCAGCAGGCAGGGGCCATCGGAGAAATCATAGATTAAAATAAATATATGTATACATACATGTGTTATATATATATATATATATATATATATATATATATATATATATATATATATATATAAATAAAACACACACACACATGTATATATATGTACACTGTAATAATTTTCATTGATGATATACTGATCATTTTAGAGAAGGGCAGAAAAAATAATTGTCCCCTTATTAAAGCTTAGTTGTCTTTCTACAGAATAGAGAACATAGCTAAACTGTAAGAATTTCTTAAAAAAAGAATAATTACAATGTTTTTATTGTGGTATTATTTGTATTTGTATCAATTTTTGTACGTATCGAGACTGTGAACGTATGTTGGACCGTGGGCCTGTGTGTGTCTGGAGGAGCAGGTGAGTGCACAGGTGTGTGACTTGCATGTGAGTGGATGAATTCACTTTGTCTGAATCACTGAAATCTGAAAGACACAACCTCAGATAACACACATCTGTGATGTTGGGAATTCTTCAATAAATGTCCTTTCCTTGTACAGCAACGACACCGACTCGTTCTTTTTTTCTTCTAAACAAACCTTGTTCTCTAAAGCACAACTTTTGACGACCTGTATTTTTTTTAAAGTTGTACAGAAACATCTTGCTGAGTGCTAACAACAGACTGAGTTAAGTTAGAAGAACTTAAAACCCTCTGTGACGTCACCCAGAGGTTTTCTGAGGAGTCACTTTCAACCTCATTTAGTCCAAATAATGAGTAGAAGGTCAGACCAGGGTGTTTGATGAAGGAGAGGTGGAGGTTGGTGGAGCCACATGTTTCAACCTTTGCTGGTGTTGAGAGTTTATAGGAGGAAGTCTCCTCTGAGAAGAATCCACCTGGTCCACCGTCGTCTGTTTGGTTCATTTGCTGCAGATAAAAACAGATGAGACTGTTGTTTTATTTGACACTAAACTCATGACATCTGGAAATAATTTTATAGTTACACCTGAAATCACAACAAGAGGTTCCTGTTTTATTTTGAAACCCCTCTTGTTTCAGTTTTGTCTTGACTTTCCTTTTTCAGAGACTCACATGAAATGATAAGTTTACATATTTATGCACATAAACAAGGAGAGTTCATAACCTCGATGAACCAATACGACGACTATTCCATTACAGTATTTATGATGAAATAACTGCACAAACAATTAATTTTTACGAAAAACTGTTTATATATTATTATATTATCACTGCAGCTTTTATTAGATTTTAAAATACTTGTTTTCTTATACTAGAACAATAATGTGATAACTATATATTATTGGTTCAAAAACTTAATTCCATTCTTGTTTGTTCCTGTTTTTATTCCGTGTGAAACGGCCACGTTGACAAGGTTATTGGTGGATTTTCCATTCTGGGTTCCTTCAGAGTTCAGAGCTGCAGTGGAGCAGCTGTGTGTCTGAACATCCTGGAAGGCCGTCAGCTGGAATACTCCTTTATTTGTGGACACATGAACACCAGCACAACACTGGTCTACAACACACATCTGGATCCTCTGATCCTGCAGCCTGTCATCATCCTCCTCTCACAGCTTTACTGGGGAAAGCAGCCGCTGAGAAGCTGCAGCTTCACTGGAAACACTGGATCTTTGATAGACACTGGTTTTAGTAGAAAACTGCTGGAAGCAGCAGGACCGACTCCAACCTCCACTGACCTGAGAGTCTGCAGCTGGTAGTCTGGACTCTCCACCAGATCAGACAGCTGCTGCACATCTGCAGCATCCAGGCCGTTCCTGCTCAGGTCCAGATGTTTCAGATGGGAGGGGTTGGACTTCAGAGCTGAGACCAGAGAAGAACAGCTGATCCCTGACAACCTGCATTTCACCAACCTGAACAGAGACACCAGAGAAGAGAAACCAGAGCAGTAAGATGGTCAGTGTGGATCAGCAGGAGATCAGCCTGATGTCTGCAGGTTAGTGTCAACACAACTTTATCATCAGATTCATCTAAACACACAACTAAAACATGTCTGACCTCAGAGTCTCCAGTCTGCAGTCTGGACTCTCCAGGAAACCACACAGATGTTTCACTCCTGAATCCTGCAGGTCGTTGAAACTCAGGTCCAGATGTTTCAGATGTTTCAGATGGGAGGGGTTGGACTTCAGAGCTGAGACCAGAGAAGAACAGCTGATCTCTGACAACCTGCAGCTATGCAAGCTGAACAAAGACACCAGAGAAGAAGAAACTTTAGGTTATTTCCATAACCCCGGTTCTCTGAGTAATGTGAGTGAGATGTCTCACTATAGGATGCCCCGCTGCTTTAATCTCATTACACCAATCCTGATTGGCTGGTGAAACGTGTCCGTCCGCCGCAGGTATCACCACCTACCTTAGATATCCCGTGTGGACGACATCAGGACAACGAAGCGTACGTGAAGGAGCGGAGACGTCCAGCATAGAGAAACGGACTAAAGTGAGACTCGCCGCAGCACAGATGTCCTGAACAGAAACTCCCCTGAATCAGAACCAGGATGCCGCCAGGCTCCGAGTCCAGTGGGAACGCAAGCCCACAGGCGGCTGCAAACCCTGACTCGTGTAAGCAGAAGCAGTCGCCTCCAGCAGCCGGTGGGAGAGCTGCTTTGTGACAGTCTCCCCGTATGAGGACCAGCCCAGGAGACAGCTGATGGCTCCTCCTGAAGCCCCTCGTCCTGTCCATGTAAGACCGCACGGACTGGACATAACGCATACCACCCCAGCTCCCCTGGTGGGGCAGCAAAACCACGAGGTCCAGGGGAGAACATGAACCCCCACCTGAGGCACAAATACCGGGTTGGGTTTCAAAATCATCCTCAACCCCCTGGAAAAAGCTGAGTGCATGACGGCTGCACCGAAAGCACGTGGATGTCACTAACCCGCTTAGCCGACGCCAGCGCCAGCAACAACACGGCCTTCAGAGACACGTGTTCCACGTCTGCCCCCTCCAGGGGCTCAAAGGGGGGCCTTAAGCCCATCCAGAACCACAGCCAGATCCCATGGTGGTACCAGTGGTCTGGACACGGGGAGAAGCTCCTTCAGAAAACAGAAACCAGCGGGTGCTGCTCGCTGTTTCCTTCCCAAAGCCCACGTGACAGGCGGCGATAGCTGCAAGTAAAATCCACCGTGGAGAAGGCTTTCCGTTTGTCAACCAGGTCCTGCAAGAAGGACAATATCACTCCTGCTGGACACTAAGAAGGATAGTAACCACCTTCCTGGACAGGACGGACCCCATGGGACCCCGTGGGTCAGAGAGGATGGGACTCGCCCGGTGACGCTGTGAGCAGGGAGAGGACATTGAGGACTCTGGCCGAAAGCGCAGCCGCCTCGTACGGCGTTCCAGTCGGGGCCGACTGAAGACGGTCAGACTTGGACGGCAGGCCGGGGCTCCTGGAGGACACCGCCGGGGCTCCTGGAGGAACTGCTGACAGCCGGCTGCCTGGAAGCTGCAACCAGTGGCTCCATGGGAGGCATGCGGAGCAGCCCCGGGGACCGGGCTCCTGCTGCTGAGAGGGCGTCTCTCCGTGAGCCGCCACCTCATCCACCTACCTGCGGTGGACGGACACGTTTCACCAGCCAATCAGCATTGGTGTAATGAGGTTAATGCAGCGGGGCATCCCATAATGAGACATCGAGTGAAATATATGATATATGATGAAAGACAACCAGAGCAGTAAGATGGTCAGTGTGGATCAGCAGGAGATCAGCCTGATGTCTGCAGGTTAGTGTCAACACAACTTTCACATCAGATTCATCTGAACACAAAACTAAAACATGTCTGACCTCAGAGTCTCCAGTCTGCAGTCTGGACTCTCCAGGAAACCACACAGATGTTTCACTCCTGAATCCTGCAGGTTGTAGTGGAAACTCAGGTCCAGATGTTTCAGATGGGAGGGGTTGGACTTCAGAGCTGAGACCAGAGAAGAACAGCTGATCCCTGACAGACCGCAGCTCTCCAACCTGAACAAAGACACCAGAGAAGAAGAAACTTTATGTTATTTCCATAACCCCGGTTCTCTGAGTAATATGAGTGAGATGTCTCACTATGGGATGCCCCGCTGCTTTAATCTCATTACATCAATCCTGATTGGCTGGTGAAACGTGTCCGTCCACTGCAGGTAGCACCACCTACCTTAGATATCCCGTGTGGACGACATCAGGACAACAGAAGCGTACGTGAAGGAGCGGAGACGTCCAGCATAGAGAAACGGACTAAAGTGAGACTCGCCGCAGCACAGATGTCCCGGACAGAAACTCCCCTGAATCAGAACCAGGATGCCGCCAGGCTCCGAGTCCAGTGGGCACGCAAGCCCACAGGCGGCTGCAAACCCTGACTCGTATAAGCAGAAGCAGTCGCCTCCAGCAGCCGGTGGGAGAGCTGCTTTGTGACACTCTCCCTATATGAGGACCAGCCCAGGAGACAGCTGATGGCTCCTCCTGAAGCCCCTCGTCCTTTGCTTTACATACAGAGATAAAATAACAATCAAAAGTACAATTTAAAACATCCCATACGACCCCACCCCCCACGCATACACACACCCTCACTCACACTCATACACATGTGCATACACTCACACGCCCACACACACACACACACACAATAAGTGGACTGGTGACATGGCTTAGCACTAACGATCCAGGTGAGGAAAACACCACCTATGGGTGGCCGTCCACACCGAAGAACAGAACTCACAACTGTTACAACTTCAGTCAAAGAACAAACCTCAGAGTCTCCAGTCTGCAGTCTGGACCATCCAGGAAACCACACAGCTGCTTCACATCTGAATCCTGCAGCTCCTTCTCACTCAGGTCCAGATGTTCCAGATCAGACGGGTTGGACTCCAGAGCTGAGACCAGATCATCACATCTGATCTCTGACAAACTGCAGCGCTCCCACCTGGAGAAAGAATAAAACACAGATAAACATCTAGATGAGTGTTTTCTCCTCCTCCGTTCAGGGGGGTGTGGTGGGCAACACTGGAGCTTCACAGTCACAAGGTTCCTGGTCCAAATCCTGGCCCGGTTCTTTCTGCCTGGCGTTTCCAGGATCTTCCCTCATGTTCACTCAGAAACTCCACAGTTCAGAAACACGTCTGTCAGGATTCTTGAAGCTTCCACATTAAACGCAGAACGGAGATACCGGATCTTCTCTTTGATCAGATGATCATTTTTAACGACAGCCAACAAAGTACTACGTTTACTATCAGGAATGTGTTAACAAAGTATTCTAGAGTAGTGGTGAGTACTCTGATTACTATCGGGGGATCATGGAGACTGTATGGACTTGGGAATGCAGGACTGGACTTTTACTGGTTCTGTTACTGCCATCAAATTCAGCATTTATCAATGTTTTGGTATTTCTATCAGAATTATTTAATTATTTCATCATATTTCTGTTAATAAAGGATGAAACACAAATGACAGACTTATCACAATCAAACAGAAGTGATCGTAGGAGGAGAAGAGGTTCTGGAGAACTCCATACAGGACCTGCATCATCTCACTGATAGTAATAAGAGTATTAAACACTATTCAACAATATTCCTGAAAGTAAACAAAGTACAGTACTTTGTTGTTCAAAACTACATTTGACTCTCTCAGCTGATTATACGTCTTACTTTTAGCTCGGCGGAGTCACAGATGTGACTTATTTTACAGTGTTTGGAGCATCTTCATGAAGGAAAGCAGCAGTTTGGTCTTGTTGATTGTGAGATGTGATATCTGACATAACGATGCTGAACATCTTCTGCTCCAGGATCTGGTGTCGACTGTCTGAGGGAGCAGCAGCAGGAAGAGCTGCTGGTCGTTTCACTGGATCACAACTGTATCTACTTATTACAGATAACATCTATTTTCATGGAATAAAGGTTGGGATGATCAGAGTGGTGTTGATTGACAGACTAATGTTACTTCCTGTTGCTTCTTTCCTCCTGCTGCTCTCTGCAGCCTCTGCTGCTCCTCCCTCCACAGACGCCACACGTGTTAAAGGCTGATGGGAAAACCTGCGTGGTGCTGGTTCTGGCGTGGAGACCAGTTTATCAACGAGCGTTTGTCTCCGTTCCTCCAGAACCAGGACAACAACGGCTGCAGGAAGCTTCTGAACGTCACTCATGAGTTCTGGACCGGGGAGCTGCTGACTGAGAGAACTGTTGGACGCTTCCATTGTTGACTCAAGCAACACTTTTACTTTACAATATGTTCACACGTGGGACGGTGCACCTGCAGTGAATGTGCAACAGCGCGGAGCCCGGAGGAGAACGTCTGCTGTAAAGAGATACGGCGGTACCGACAAACCCAAACCTCACAGCGACTACAGCGGTCCATGAAGAACCTTCTGGAGGGAGATGAAGAGTTTCCTGCCAGCTGATCACCCTCATCATCCTCACCTCTTCCTCTTCTATTTAAACCGTCTGCAGCTCTCACTCTCACCAGAGTGGGTTTGTGGTCTCCCTGCAGATACCGGTCTCCAGCAGTTCTCCTGGGACTGCTATGCTGGACCGGATCTGTGTCCTTGGACCTGTTTCAGGTCCAGCCCTGATCGCTACGTCTGTCTGAGCTTATCTGCCTGTCTTGGGTTCTGACCCTGGCCCGCTGTTCCTGGATCCGTCTTCTGCCTCACACTAACCGAAGTACAGACCGTCCTGGTCTCTGGACCGGTGGCCCGTCCCTGCACGGTCCCCATCTCCCTCTCCTGGTCCCTCTGATTCCTATTTGGATCAATAATTATTTAGATGAGGGTTCTTTACTCCTGGTCAGCCGTCATTCCAGCCCAGTCCCTGAAACCTGAACAACATGTTAGTTTGTTAGCCGTCAGCAGAAACCCGTCTTCCTTCAGGACGTGTGTGGTCTGTGTCTTCAGGGGGGTCTGTCTCCGTCAGAGATGAGCTTTCATAGAGGATTTAAACATGAATATGTGACTCAGTTCTGTCTGGTTCTGTCTGGACCTTGAGCTGCTTCCTGACAGCAGGAACACACATGTGTGACGGTGAGGTGTGTGTGGTTCCAACTAGGGGTGGGAAAAAAAATCGATATTTCGATATATTGTTGTGCTCTCTGTTTCAATAAATAATCGATATACTGTCGGCTAATATCGATATTTTATTACAACACACATAATGGTTTACGCGGTTGTCACCGCACTATTGTTCAAGCTCTGCCCCGCCCGCCCCCGCTGCCCTCGTGAGCAAAACAAACATGTGGAAGCGGCCGCTGAGAAACCAGCTCAGAAAATACAGAACCAAAGTTTACTCCGTACAGACAGCGGGCTGAGCAGCACTGTTAATGCTGGAAGTTACTTGCTGTTTGAGCCGGTGTTTAAACTGCCATGTGCGTTAATCTCCGCTCGCACAGACAACCTGCTGCGTTGTAAACGGACCCCGCTTGCGCTCCACGTGAGGAGAGCGCGTCGTACTGTAATACAAAATGATTCCACCTATTACAGACGCCGTTAAAGTAAATGATCCTCAGTCTTTTTGTGTTGTAACGTTTATGCTTTTCACTCTGTAAGTGATCCTCGCTCGTATCCTTCCGTGTCCAGTCAACCGTGTGCTGGGAAAACTTGCAGATCATTGAATCACCAGACACGTTAAGCTTGATTTATGGTTCCGCGTTACACAAACGCAGAGCCTACGCCGTAGGGTACGCGGCGACGCGTACGCGGCGACGCGTACCCTACGGCGTAAATCTGCGTTGGTGTAACGCGGAACCATAAATCAGCCTTTACACACGGACACGGACACACTCAGACACACGCCCACCCGTGCAAAACCAGTGTTCAGTGCTTTGGATATTTCAGCTTAAATTTCAAAATGTTATATTAGTTCAATGAAGTTCATATTATTTATATTTATTATAGCTTATTTGGTTTCTTCTGTTGTCAGATACAGTTTGTCATGACATGAGTGAAAAATGCCTGATGCTTCCTTGCAATATGTGTGTGTGGTGACAGAATAAATTAGACAGGCTAAAAGGATATTGGAAAAGAAGGGATATTGAAAAGCCTATTTGAGTTATTTATTTCTTAGTTATTTCACAATAATTATTTGTGAAATTATTATTTCACTAGTTATTTTACAGTCATATAATTCAGGCAACAGCGCAAACATTTTTTTTAATAACACTAATCCACATCAATATCAGATCAAATCGAATCAAATGGTGATAGTGATAATCGATTCTGAATCTTAAGAATCGGATCAATTCTTGACATTTGAATAGATACCCAGCCCTAGGAGGCAGTGAGGTACTGTGCAAAATTAAGTTGCTTACTGACTTTTCAGTATTAGATACAAAGCAGTGCACTGTCCTGGTTTATATAAAACATGTTATTAATGTTCATGCACTTTAATTTGTCCAGCTGTACAGTGTTTACATTTACAAGCCTAGGAGACAGTGAGGAAATATACAAATGCACTTTCTTGTATGAAGTTTTGGCATTGAATAAATGCATAACTACATACGTTTTCCTTTTTATAGGTATTTTTTCTTTTTCAGTCCCATATATCGTGATATATCGCTCTTACCGATATATCGATATATCGATATATCGAATATCGAAAATATCGTGATATTATCGATATCCTGGGCCACATATCGCCAAAGTATCGAATCAGGACTTACCCGTATCGTCCCACCCCTAGTTCCAACAGAACACACATGTGTGACGGTGAGGTGTGTGTGGTTCCAACAGAACACACATGTGTGACGGTGAGGTGTGTGTGGTTCTAACAGAACACACATGTGTGACGGTGAGGTGTGTGTGGTTCTAACAGAACACACATGTGTGACGGTGAGGTGTGTGTGGTTCTAACAGAACACACATGTGTGACGGTGAGGTGCGTGTGGTTCTAACAGAACAGACAGCAGGTTTCACATGAAATGTGACCAAAAACCAGCAGGAGGTTCAGACGACCTGAAACACCTTCACCTGGACTGACGGAGTCTTCTCTGTTTGAGGAGACCAAAATCTCCAAGAAAATCCAAAAGCTCCAGTCAGAACCGACCTGAGAGTCTGCAGCTGGTAGTCTGGACTCTCCACCAGACCAGACAGCTGCTCCACATCTGCAGCCTGCAGCTTGTTGTTGAATCTCAGGTCCAGATGTTTCAGATGGGAGGGGTTGGACTTCAGAGCTGAGACCAGAGAAGAACAGCTGATCCCTGACAGACCGCAGCACTGCAAGCTGCACAAAGACACCAGAGAAGAGAAACCAGAGCAGTAAGATGGTCAGTGTGGATCAGCAGGAGATCAGCCTGATGGTCAGTGTGGATCAGCAGGAGATCAGCCTGATGTCTGCAGATTAGTGTCAACACAACTTTCACATCAGATTCATCTGAACACACAACTAAAACATGTCAGACCTCAGAGTCTCCAGTCTGCAGTCTGGACTCTCCAGGAAACCACACAGATGTTTCACTCCTGAATCCTGCAGTTGGTTCCAGCTCAGGTCCAGATGTTTCAGGTGGGAGGGGTTGGACTTCAGAGCTGAGACCAGAGAAGAACAGCTGATCTCTGACAACCAGCAGCCCTCCAACCTGAATGAAGAATAAACAGCTGATGACTTCCGTAACCGTGTTGAAATAAATGTTTCAGAAAACACATTTGTGTAAATAAGTTCATAGTTAAACAGCTCTGAAGTTGAAATGTTAAGAAGTCCTTGATCAGCAATAATGTTTTGGTATTTGGTACAAAAAGTGTGTAAAATAGAAAGGAAGGGGTTCTTTTGTAAGTCTGTAGACTCTTATTGTGCATGGAAAACGTCTAGTCCATAAAAAAAGCCCTTCACACAGCTAGAACAGCTCATTACTCATCGTGGATAGAGGATAATAAAAATAACCCACGTTGTCTGTTCAGCGCTGTAGCCAGGCTGACAAAGAGACACAAGTCTGTTGAGCCAAGCTTCCTGCAGCTCTCAGTAGTGACGACTTTATGAGCTTCTTTAGCAGTAAAATATTAGGATCAGAGTAGAAATCAACCAGGACGACCCGGTAGCCGCTGTGGGTGTTTCTTCAGCTTTAGCGACTTCCCTAGGCTCTGACTTGACTCTAGACCAGTGATTCCCAACCTGTGGGCCGCGGCCCCCTGGTGGGCCACGGAGGTATTGCAAGTGGGCCCCCAAATCATTTGCAAAAAAGTAGGGTTTTTGTGGGGATGGGGATATAATTATATAAAAAAAATACAGAATAATGTTTTAAATGTTAAAACTCAGTTATGTTTAAAATGATATTAAAAATGTTTAAATATTATTTTCATTATTTTGTTTTGTTTTTCTTCCAAGTATTAGACACGTGACAAGCAAATGAGCGATAGGAACTTTTGTTGTCATCGGTCGGACCACTTTCCAGCAGGACTGCATTGCACTTGACTTATTTACGTTTGATGCTGATACCTGAAACTGGAATATAAAGATGGATAGCTGGCTAGCAACAGGGAGAATTAAAAAGAGACAAGAGACTGATGGTGAATTGACGGGTGATCTCCCCGCCGTCAAACAAAAAAGAAGAGGTTGGAGAAAGTACAGTGCTGAGTACTTGGCGCTGGGATTTTTTTGGACATCTTCTTGGTCATCTTTACATCATCTTTATATTGGGTTTGTGTTTATTTGTAACCCTATCGATTTAATGGATTTTCTTCTGATATTTGGATTTTGTTTGGATCTGATATTGGATGTCAAATTGTTATGAGAATGCATTTTTCCATTGTTGAAGGATACCGTTATTCATTAATCATTTGTTAATTAGCCTGTTACAGACAGCCCCTTGCTTGTCATTTCTGACATCTGTGTGGTGCTGATGGACAGCTCCTTGATGTGTGTGTGTGTGTGTGTGTGTGTGTGTGTGTGTGTGTGTGTGTGTGTGTGTGTGTGTGTGTGTGTGTGTGTGTGTGTGTGTGTGTGTGTGTGTGTGTGTGTGTGTGTGGACAGCTCCTTGAAAACTGTAATACTGAAGGTGTTGCAACATGTTACAGGTGCTGTGTTAGTGACTGTGGAGCTTCCAACATGTTTCTCCTGTATTCAGTTCAGTCCTTTATGTTCAATTTTCAATAAAATAGTGCTCTGAGAACACATTGTATGGCTTTTGTATTTATGGGGTTGGAGATATTTTTGAGACATAAAAGTGGGCCCTGAGTTGGGAAAGGTTGGGAACCACTGCTCTAGACTGCTTCGATCCTGTAGACCTCCCCGAGCTGACCTCAGTCGTCAATAGAGCTAAATCATCCACGTGTTTGATAGACCACGGCCCGACTACTCAAAAATGTTTTTTCTCTGGTTGAGAAAAATTAAGAAGAGAGACCACATCTCTCCGGTACTGGCCTCACTCCACTGGTCCCCGTAAAATTTGGAATCCAATTAATATGTTATTACTTGCGTATTAAGTCCATCCAGCCATCCATTTTCTTCCACTTATCCGTTCCTGGGTCGCGGGGGCAGCAGTCTCAGCAGAGATGCCCAGACTTCCTTCACCCCAGACACTTCCTCCAACTCTTCCTCCATCTCTTCCTCCAGCTCTTCCGAGGGGAGTCCGAGGCGTTCCCAGGCCAGCCGAGAGACATAGTCTCTCCAGCGTGTCCTGGGTCTTCCCCGGGGTCTCCTCCCGGAGGGACATGCCTGGAACACCTCCCTAGGGAGGAGGGACATGCCTGTAACACCTTCCTAGGGAGGAGGGACATGCCTGTAACACCTCCCTAGGGAGGAGGGACATGCCTGGAACACCTCCCTAGGGAGGCGTCCAGGAGGATCCGATAAAGATGCCCAAGCCACCTCAGCTGACTCCTCTCAATGTGAAGGAGCAGCGGCTCGACTCCGAGCTCCTCCCGGGTGACCGAACTGCTCACCCTATCTCTAAGGGAGCGTCCAGCCACCCTGCGGAGGAAACTCATCTCTAAGGGAGCGTCCAGCCACCCTGCGGAGGAAACTCATCTCGGCCGCTTGTATCCGCGATCTTGTCCTTTCGGTCACTACCCAAAGTTCATGACCATAGGTGAGGGTAGGTGCGTAGATTGACTGGTAAATCGAGAGCTTCGCCTTTCAACTCAGCTCCCTCTTCACCACGACGGTCCGGTACATCGACCGCATAACTGCGGACGTTACACCGATCCGTCTGTCAATCTCACGCTCCATCGTTCCCCCACTCGTGAACAAGACCCCGAGATACTTGAACTCCTCCACCTGAGGTAGGACTTCTCCACCCACCTGGAGAAGGCTACGACACCCTTTCCTGGTGGAGAACAACGTATAAAGTCCAAAACGGCCTAACTCCACGATATTTGCAGGACCTGATAGTTCCTCATGTTCCTAACAGAGTTCTCCGTTCTCAGAGTACAGGTTTACTCGTAGTTCCTAGATGATCCACATGAAGATCTGGAGGACAGGTCTTCTGGTACCAGGAACCGTTACTATGGAAACAACTTCCAGTTCCGGTTCAGGAAGCTGACACCACCTCCACCTTTAAAAGTTAGTGTTCAGTAAACCTCTAGTTAGTGTTCAGTAGACCTCTAGTTAGTGTTATAAGTTAATTATCTGGGCCCAAAGGATTAGAGTTTGATGGAGACCATTCTGAATGCTTTTATCATCCTGATGGTTGGAAGTGTTTCTGAATAGTTTTGAAAGCAATATTTAACTGCTATTTCTGTTTTCTTTAAATAAAAGTTTTATAATTTTCTCGACATGTGTTTATTCACTACTTTTGATCATTTAAGTAGTTAATGCAAATTGGCAGTAATTTGGCGTTTAATGGTTTAAAGATATCAGTATAACATTTGGAATAAAGTATAAAAGTGAATGAAAAGTAAGTTCAGAGGGGGCGGCAGTAGCTCAGGTGGTAGAGCGGGTCGTCCAATGATTGGAAGGTCGGCGGTTCGAATCCCGCTCTGTCCCAGTTTGCTGTCGTAGTGTCCTTAGGCAAGACACCTTACCCACCTTGCCCCGTGTGAATGTGTTTGAATGTGTATGAATGTTGGTGGTGGTCGGAGGGGCCGTTAGGCGCGATATGGCAGCCACGCTTCCGTCAGTCTGCCCCAGGGCAGCTGTGGCTACAAATGTAGTTTACCACCACTGGTGAGAATGTGTATGAATGAATAATGATCTCTGTAAAGCGCTCTGGGTGCCTAGAAGAGCGCTATATAAATCCAAGTCATTATTATTATTATTATTATTCAGAGACATTGAATTACTTGTAATTGTATGTTGAAGAACAGGAATTCATGATTGAAGAGTCCCTCATAGTGAAAGACTATATTAGTTAAAGGTGCACATCAGGTGAATTCTGTTGACTTTATTGAAGGAACCCCAAGTTTTCGGAAGGTTCAAAGAACTCAGGTCAGAACCTCGTTCTGGTCACATCCACTGGAGAGGCCCTACACTTCCACTCAGACTGCACTTTAAACTTCATCTCCAACTTTTACACTTTAAATCATCACACATCTCTTCCAGAAGAGAAGAGAGAAATACACTTCTGGACATGTTTAATTAAATTAATTATACTATATTAACCTCTAAAGGGAACTGAGTGTTACAGAGTCACTAGAAAGTCTTTCTAGAAGTTTGTAGCTGTTTTCAGGAATAATCTCCTGAAGACGTCTCTGACTGAGCACACTCCTTAGTTTCATCTGTGTTTGTGGAGGATCCGTTTGGACGGACTTTTCAAAGCGTCTACGATGTTTTAAATCTGTGAACTGACCTCAGATTCTCCAGTCTGCAGTCTGGACTCTCCAGAAAACCACACAGATGTTTCACTCCTGAATCCTGGAGCTTGTTCAGACTCAGGTCCAGATGTTCTAGATGGGAGGGGTTGGACTTCAGAGCTGAGACCAGAGAAGAACAGCTGATCTTTGACAGACCGCAGTCCTGCAATCTGAACAAAGACACCAGAGAAGAAGAAACCAGAGCAGTAAGATGGTCAGTGTGGATCAGCAGGAGATCAGCCTGATGTCTGCAGGTTAGTGTCAACACAACTTTCACATCAGATTCATCTGAACACACAACTAAAACATGTCTGACCTCAGAGTCTCCAGTCTGCAGTCTGGACTCTCCAGGAAACCACACAGATGTTTAACTCCCGAATCCTGCAGGTTGTTCAGACTCAGGTCCAGATGTTCCAGATGGGAGGGGTTGGACTTCAGAGCTGAGCCCAGAGAAGAACAGCTGATCTTTGACATACCGCAGTCCTGTAATCTGAACAAAAAGAAAGTTCTTCAAATATCAACTTTGTCATCAGGTTCATGTGGGTCATCACTGGTATCTGGACTTATATATAAAATATGTTTTAAAGTTCTATTATATCCATGATGTTGGTTCCTGGTTGTTCCTCTGACATGTTCACCTTTTAATGAACATCCTGGAGTTTTCTGCTAGAATAGAATAGAATAGAATAGAATAGAATAGAATAGAGAATGTCATTTGTACAAGTTAAAAACAGCTACCTAGGAACTATTGTGCATGTCCCAGAGTCCCGGGGGGTTCATGGTTCTGAGTGAGAGAGTGGAAGTTTCATAATGTTTCAAAAATATCCCCACGATAAGTCATATTTATGAGATAGAAAGTCAAAATTATGAGATAGAAAGTCATAATTATGAGATAGAAAGTCGAAATTAGGAGATGGAAAGTCATAATTATGAGATAGAAAGTCAAAATTAGGAGATAGAAAGTCATAATTATGAGATAGAAAGTCGAAATTATGAGATAGAAAGTCATAATTATGAGATAGAAAGTCGAAATTATGGGATAGAAAGTCGAAATTATGAGATAGAAAGTCGACCCACCCCCCCAAAAAAAAAAAAAAAAAAAAAAAAAACAACACTGGGTTTGTATGTGTATATTTATGTATGTGTACGCATATGTGTGCGTATATATATGTATATATTACATATAGTAATAATGCACATATATACACTTTTGGTTTCTACCGTCATGGTATCAATCAATAATATGTGTGCAGACAAGGTAAAAAAAAAAAAAAAAATAGAATGCTTCTCGCCCCCCCTGGGCTGGGACCCCTGCTCCGCCCCTGGCGACGACATGTATTTAACACTGACCGAGCGACACGGCGGTCAAACAGCAACAAACAATATAGGAAAGGCCATATATCCAGCATTATGACAATGTTATCAGAAATAATTAATATTATGACAGCTTACCAATGATGGTTTCATCCAGCGATGGGCAGAGAACCACAACAAAAAATATTTCCATCTGGGGTGAGGGGTAGCACATTGAACGATCCAAAATGAAAAAACTTTAATTTTAAAACTTTTTCAAATCCGAACTATTTCCGAACCATCAGCAGGTTCTTCATCGCCGCAAACCTTTTAATCACTTTGCTCTTATCAACGGCGAAGTCCCTCTCGAGTGATAGATAGTCTGGCCTCATCCATGCAGTCTCATCCTTAAAAAGTCTTAAATTCCATTTTTGCTAAAATAAGGCATTTAAATGTCTTAATTTGTGTTAAGAATAATCTGTTATGTGTGTACTCAGTTGATAAAGTGTAATTGATGCAGTGTTTTATTTGTACCACTGTGAGGCGCCAGTGTACAGGCCAAGGGCTCATGCTGCGTCATCACGTGGGTCACGCACAGACAAGGCGCCGTCCTGTTCTGTTCAGTTGTTCTGAGTTCACGACAGAAGAAGGTTGTATTATTACGAGTGTCTGAATAAATATGCCAGAGCGGCTGAAGACAATTTTTGCCTCCGTCAATTTTTGCCTCCGAGTTCAACGCTGGTGAAGCTGCAAAGCTCAACAGGTTATGGGCCCAGCAGCAACTCCGGGAAGAGTTCTTTTTTGATGTTTTATTGCTGATGATCATCATCATCATCATCATCATCATCATCATCATCATCATCATCATCATCATCATCATCATCACCGCAACAGGGGGAGTCTCCCTCAGGCCCAACAGGAAACACCAAATCCTCACCCCCCCAGAGCCCACCCAGCTCTCCAGGGAGTCAGGAGTCCCCACTTCTGGAATTTACTGACAGGATGAACAAGTTGGTGAATATTGGATTACAACTAACACCACGCCAAAATCCTTTGTTTGACCCCACACATCACCCAACCCCTCCCAAACCACCACTCCGGAAACCGCGGTCAACCAAAAGTCACCGCCCCCCCCCCACCTCCTCTGAACTACCATATCTGTGATGTCTGATATGTGCCGGGTCCAGGCTGTGATGTCAATGTTAACATTGTTCTGTCCCGGGAAAAGTCTGGGCCCCATGGAGTTAAATCAGCTTTCTCTATCCCTGTGATGATAGGTAACAAAAAACATATCAAACTGGTGAGAAATGAAAAAAGTTCAGTTAAATCTGCTAATCTGTTGAGTATAGCATGTCATCCTCGAATCTCACAAGTGTCTCCTGTTAAGGATTTACATGTACATTTAGCCCTTTTAAATATCAGGTCTCTGGTTGGGAAATCTTTCTTAATCAATGATTTTATTAACGAGCACAACCTTGATTTTATGTTTTTAACTGAAACTTGGTTAAGTCAGGATAATAGTGCAGCAGTTCTTATTGAGTCAACACCCCAGAATTTTAGTTTCTTTAGTGAAGCAAGAACACATAGGAGAGGAGGCGGATTTGCCTCTCTGTTCAAGGACAGCTTCCAATGTAAGAAAATGTCTTATGGTCAATTTGATTCCTTTGAATATGTTGCCATTCAGTTAAAATCCCCCTGTCGAGCAATCTTAGTGACCATCTACAGACCACCCAAATATGATGCAAGGTTTTTTGATGAGTTTGCCAGACTACTGTCAATTATGTGCATGGATTTTGACTGTGTTGTTTTAGTGGGTGATTTTAACATTCATGTTGATAATCCCAAAGATGGATGTGCTAAAGAACTTTTAAAAATTCTGGATAATTTTGGGCTTTCCCAGCATGTCAAAGATTCAACGCATAACCGAGGACATGTTTTAGATTTAATTATTTCCAAGGGTCTTAATATCTCAGAGGTTGTGGTGAACGATGTTGCTCTCTCTGATCACTACTGTGTTTTGTTTAAAATGACCACTGTTGCCAATCCTATGAAAGGTGAAGCAGAGGTAAATCAGAAAGCGTTATATAAATGATAACACCTGTGCATTATTCACCCAGGGTTTTACACCATCAACAACCCTGTCCTCAGTTGTAGTTGATGACCTTGTTAACAGTTTCAGCTCCAATGTTATGGCTGTTATTGATTCTATCGCCCCAATTAAGACCAAAGTTCTGTCCGGGAGGAAAAAGTCACCCTGGAGAAACGCGACACTGGTTAAAAAACAGAGAAGGAAATGTAGACAAGCAGAACGCAAGTGGCCCTTAGGTCTTCTGGATCTGGTTTGTTGTGTGTCCCAAGAACCAGAACCAAGCAAGGTGAGGCAGCGTTCAGTTATTCTGCTCCTCACCGGTGGAACAAACTTCCTGTAGACCTGAGGTCTGCTCCAACTGTAGATCCTTTAAATCAGGGTTAAAAACATTACTGTTTACTGAAGTGTACTCTTAAATTAAACCTGCTGTACTCTACTCTACTGCCCTTATTTTTATTTTTATTTTTTTAACAGCTTGTGCTTTTTATTATTTTACTTCTTTTCTTATTCTTACCTATTTGTTATTATGTCTTGCCGCTTTTAATGTCAATGTAAAGCACTTTGAATTACCTTGTGTTGAATTGTGCTATATAAATAAATTTGCCTTGCCTTGCCTTGCCTTGATAGAAAGTCGCGACAGACAGCTTGCTAACAGCTAGGAGATAGCATCATGGATCCACGTGGGGCGAGCAGGCAGCCCCGACTCATGTTCGACGTAGATGAAACCAAGTATGAACTGTGGGAGACGAAAGTGTTGGGACATTTGCGCTTATTAGGACTAAAGAATACTGTCCTGGGAGAACCTGTTGGCGCGGCCGCGGTGGCAGCAGACGGTGAAAAAAACGCGGACGCGTACGCCGAGCTGATTCAACTTCTGGATGATAAGAGCCTCTCATTAATTATGAGAGACGCACCCGACGATGAAAGAAAGGCATTGAGAATATTAAGGGACTATTATGCCGGGGAGGGAAAGCCCTGCATCATCAACCTGTATACCATGCTGACATCGCTTCAGAAAACGAGCAGCGAGACGGTCACTGACTACGTCATCAGGGCGGAGGCCGCCATTACAGCGCTGCGGAAAGCGGGTGAGACAATGGGAGATGGTTTACTGATTGCTATGGTTTTAAAGGGACTACCGGAAAGTTTTAAACCATTTGCAATACATATAGCACACAATGAGGATGCCATAACTTTTGCGCAATTCAAAACAAAGCTGCGTAGTTTTGAAGATACTGAAA
The DNA here is from genome assembly GCF_033807715.1 of Cololabis saira. Classification (NCBI taxonomy): domain Eukaryota; kingdom Metazoa; phylum Chordata; class Actinopteri; order Beloniformes; family Belonidae; genus Cololabis; species Cololabis saira. Next base: position 29,727,210 of record NC_084608.1, read on the forward strand.
AGTTAACCACGGCAGAGTCCAGTGACAACGTGATGCAGTCGGCGGCGGGAGCGGGAAAAAGGCCCGCCAGGCCAAGTGCGCCATACAGGAACAATGAAGATGCAGATATTGTATGCTTTAAGTGTGGCATAAAAGGCCACAGAGCAAAAGCATGCAGACGAAAGACATGGTGCAGTCATTGTAAAAGTGAGACCCACAATGACACCACTTGCAGACGTAAGGATAAACATGATGGGGCGAGGAAAGTCGCAGATGAGTGCAGAAAAGGATCTGGAGCAGCAGTGGATTACGCCTTCAGGATCAAGGATGCAGACATCGGGGTTCGGCAGCAGCCAGCGCGCCACATCAGGGAGAAGGGCCTGTTGGTTGACACCGGTGCTACTTCCCACATTGTTACTGACATAGCCAAGTTTAAGAGCTTTGACAAAACATTCAAGTCGGAGACACACTGCGTGGAGCTGGCAGACGGTACCCGGTGCAGAGGCGTTGCACAAAGCAAGGGGAATGCAGAGGTGTTCCTGATCGACAGTACGGGTGAGCAACGGAAAGCAACGTTGAGAGATGCGTTGTTTATACCTACATACCCCCAAGACATCTTTTCGGTGAAGTCAGCCACCACATGTGGAGCAGTGGTCACCTTCAAACAAGGACAAGACGTGTTGACACACAAAGACGGTACCAGATTTAACATTCATGTGCATGACAAGTTGTACTATCTGCACACTATGGTTGAGGATGGTGATAAGTGTAACACCTGTCACGACATGCAGACATGGCATGAAATTTTAGGCCACTGCAACTATGAGGATGTATTAAGATTGCAAAATGTGGTTGATGGCATGCAGATTAAGGGTAAAACAGATAAGCTAAATCAAGAGTGTGAGGTATGTATCCAGGGGAAGTTTGTACAAACCCGAAATAGAGATCCTGATACAAGAGCAGAGGCTCCTTTACAGATGGTGCACACAGACCTAGCAGGTCCAGTAGCTAATGAGTCTATCGATGGATACAAATATGTGCAGTCTTTCACAGACGATTATACAAACGCAGTGTTTGTGTATTTTCTTAAGAAAAAGAGCGATACGGTACAGGCAACAGAAAAGTTCCTAGCAGACACTGCCCCTTTTGGAAAGGTAAAGTGTATCAGGTCTGACAACGGCACAGAGTTTACCTGCAGGGATTTCCAGACCCTGTTGAGGAAAAATGGCATCAAACACGAGACATCAGCCCCGTACTCACCTCACCAAAACGGTACTGCAGAGAGAGGCTGGCGTACTCTATTTGAGATGGGCAGATGTATGCTAATTGAAAGCCAGCTACCCAAATGCCTACTGAACTATGCTGTCCAAACAGCAGCCATAGTACGCAACAGATGCTTTAATAAGCGAACCGGGAAGAGACCTTACCAGATGCTGACGGATAAAAAGCCTAATTTGTCCAAAATGCAGAAGTTTGGGTCTGTATGTTACACATACAAACAGGACAAGGGAAAACTAGATTCCAGATGTGACCAGGGACTTTTTGTCGGTTACGATAAAAACAGCACATTTGGTCTATCATCCTGACACCGAGAAGGTACAGAAACACAGACTTGTTAAATTCGTGAACAAGGTAAATGTGGAAAAGCAAACACAGACAGCTGAGACTGAACCAGACGATTATGGCAGAGTGAGACAGCCTAGGACTGACAGAGTCACACCAGAGGTTTATGAGAGACATGGAAATGCTCAAGAGCAAAGTGTGGGAAACGAAAATCCACAAGATGGTACATCCGATGAAAGTAACCAAGAGTCGAGTGTCTCAAGTGATGAATCAGTCAGTGGGAGGTACCCTACTAGGGAGAGGAAGAGACCTAGTTATTTAAGGGATTTTGTAACTGACATTGATAGTGATGAGATTCATACTACTGTTGATTACTGTTACAGAGCGGTGTGTGGCATCCCACATACATTTAAAGAGGCTATGGAGTCAGCTAACTCAAAACAGTGGGTTAAAGCAATGGATGAAGAAATCCAGTCATTAAAAGAAAATGACACATTTACCCTGACTACGCTGCCAGAGGGCAAGCAAACAGTGAGGGGGGGTAAGTGGGTTTATTCTGTAAAGAGTGACATTGAAGGTAAAGACAAGTACAAAGCAAGATTTGTAGCAAAAGGTTACAGCCAGAAGATGGGAATTGATTATGGCGAAACTTTTTCCCCAACAGCAAACCTGACAAGCGTGAGGGTATTACTGCAGAAGGCAGCACAGGAGAATCTGTTACTCCACCAGATGGATGTTAAAACGGCTTACTTACACGCTCCCATCGATTATGAAATCTACACCGATCAACCAGAGGGTTATGAAGAAGGGGAAGGTCTGGTGTGTAAGCTGAAGAAATCCTTGTACGGTTTAAAATAATCTGGTCGTAACTGGAACAGGATTTTGCATGATTGTTTAACGGAAGATGGTTTCACACAAAACCCAGCAGATCACTGTGTCTATGCTAAAGAGACAACACATGGGAAAGTGATTTTGCTAATATGGGTTGATGACTCGGTAATTGCAGCTAGCAATAAAAAAGTCATGAAAGATGTAAAAGAGATTCTTTCAGCAAAATTTAAGATGAAAGATTTAGGCATATTGAAGCATTTTCTTGGTATCGATTTCACTCAGTCTGATGGATGTGTGAAGATGTCACAGGAAACATATGCCAACAGGGAATTGGAGAAGTTTAATATGCAAAACTGCAAACCCAGAGAAACTCCCTGTGATCAGAAACTAAACTACACAGAAGATGCTGTTAAGATGTGTGATGTTAAAATGTACAGAGAGGCTGTAGGCAGCCTTATATACTTAACAACATGCACACGTCCAGACTTAAGCTTTGTGGTGAGCAAGCTATCACAATATTTTTGTGAACCAACAGAAGAGCAATGGGTGACTGTGAAGCATGTATTAAGGTACCTCAGAGGCACTACAAACAAGGAGTTGTGTTTTAGGAGAAACAACAGTGATCAGTTAGGTCTAGTAGCCTATAGTGATGCTGACTGGGCTGGGGACACCGCTGACAGACGCAGCACCTCAGGTTACTGTGTAAGTCTAAATAAGAGCAGCTCTTTAGTTTCATGGAAAACAAAGAAACAGCCTATAGTAGCGCTCTCAACCTGTGAAGCAGAATATATGGCTCTGGCCTCTACTATGCAAGAGTGTATATATCTAGAGCAACTGTTGAGAAGTATTGATGATTACAAATACACACAAACAGTAGTGTATGAGGACAACCAGGGAACAATCGCCTTAGCCAAAAACCCTGTAAGCAGACAGAGGTGCAAACATGTGGACATTAAGTACCATTTTGGTCCATTATAAACGAGGGGAAAGTAACTCTGGTATATTGCACTACTGAAGATATGGCCGCAGACATCATGACCAAACCTGTCACTAAGTTCAAACTGAAAAAGTTTGCAGGTATTATGTTTGGTGTTTGAATAAGTGGAAGAGGTCCATATCTGTATTTGTGTTTTTGTTTTTATTGTGTGAAAATTGTTTTGTTTAGATTTCAGCAACCTGAGTACAAGTGGGGGAGTTAAGAATCATCTTTTATATGTGTACTAAGTTGATAAAGAGTAATTGATGCAGTGTTTTATTTGTACCACTGTGAGACGCCAGTGTACAGGCCAAGGGCTCATGCTGCGTCATCACGTGGGTCACGCACAGACAAGGCGCGATCCTGTTCTGCGCAGTTGGTCTGAGTTCACGACAGAAGAAGGTTGTATTACTACGAGTGTCTTAATAAATATGCCAGAGCGGCTGAAGACAATTTTTGCCTCCGTCAATTTTTCCCTCCGAGTTCAACGCTGTTGAAGCTGCAAAGCTCAACAATTTGTCTTAAATCTCAATCCAAGGGTCTTCATTTTACTCATTAAAGAGTTTATTTCATCGTTTTGAGGAGAATCTCCTGCGGATATCCTAAATCTGTGTTGCCAGGTTGGGCAGATTTCAGCCCAATTGGGCTGAAAAATATATATTTGGGCTGCTTTTCCTGGTTTTTACTAAATATTTAGGAGAAATTATTAACAAAAAAAGTTTCCATTATGGCAGAGAAAAGTAGAAACTTACACAATAAACTCACTGATAATATATTTGCTTTAATCTACTCAATTTTATTGTAGTTTTTGTTTGGAGCCTGAACTTTTTTTTAGGTTATTTAGTAATGTGAAGATGAAATGTATTACGCATTTAATAATTTATGGTCTTAACAGAGAATGTAAGATTTGGGCTGGTTTTTCATTAATTCAGTGGGTTTTACGTTGCATTTGGGCTGGAACCTGTTAGATCTGGCAACATTAACCTCAGCACTGGATTTCTTAATGACTCATCTTTTTGGTCACAATAAACTTGCTCTCATCAATGGCGAAGTCCCTCTCGATTGAGAGCAAGGTGAGGTTTGATTGTCTGGCCTCATCCATGCAGCCCGGATATAATTTTTAATCAACTTCAGCTGCTGAAACTCAGCATGACAAGACTCTGATGCGACAACTGGCTAAAAGTAAAGCCTGAATTATGGTTCCGCGTTAAATCGACGCATTACTACGGCGTAGCCTACGGCATAGGGTACGCGGCGACGCGCACCCTACGCTGTAGGCTCTGCGTCTGTATAACGCAGAACCATAAATCAGCCTTAAACAGACAACATGCGCGTACGAACCCGTGCATGACAGGCAGACACACACGGGGAGAAGGGACTATTTCTTTTATTTTTATTTTTTAAACAACTTTATCCTTATGAACGCAAGTGTTATACAGTCCAATTTTCCTTATTTTATTCAGCACACTTTTTTTTTTCTCTTCGGCGTGGGCCCGGGGCAGCCGCCCCCCCTGCTGACGTATGAGCGGCGCAAAGTCAGTGGTAAACCAGAGACGACATGAAGTGCGAGAGAGAGCAGGAGCATGCAGCGTTTAACTCCTGGAATTACAGACATTATTTTGAGTTTGACTCGGTCAAAAGTGATAAAAACATTCTCGTACGCTGTAAAGTCTGTGTGGGAGCTCGTTGCGAGACCCCCGGATTCCTCCTCCCCCACTAGGGCTGCAGCGCCGGCTGCCTCATCAGACTCCAGCGGGCGAACTGCCGGTGGCCCCTCTGCTGCTAAACAGGTGAAACTAGATGTAAGACCAAGGGATTTAGTGCTGCTGAATTGAAAAAGCTTGTCGCAGGTTATATTGTAGTTCAAGTCAGAAAGCTGACGCAATGTGCATAAATTTAAGACTGAAAATAATAAAAACAAGTTTAAAAATAGACCGTTTCATTTACTTATTGTCATTTAATTTTATATGGTGGAATATGCACAAAGAATAGAATTAAACTGAAAGTTCTATTGTTTTATATTGTTCCAGTAAAGTGTATTCAGGTTGTGAATCATGTTTTTGAAAAGTAACTAAGTAAAGTAACTAGTAATGTAACTAATTACTTTTGAAAATAAGTAATCAGTAAAGTAACAGGATTACTTTTTTGGTTCAGTAATCAGTAACTAATTACTTTTTCCAAGTAACTTGACCAACACTGCTGGTGATGCAGTGAAGTTCAGAATATGAGGAAACGAGACGTCAACAATAAGTTCACGACCACATGAAAAATTCAATTCAAATCTTAAAGAAATAAAAAATCTTTAAAAAAAAAATTAAAAAAAAATAATAATTAAATAAAATAAAAAATAAAAAATTATATATATATATATATATATATATATATATATATATATATATATATATATATATATATATATATATATATATTATTATATACATATATATATATATTTTTTTAATTAATCTACATTCCAACCTCGCTACGCTCCCCCTGCAATAGCGACCAGTTTGGGAACCACTGCGTTAGTATATAATACGCGTAACAATAAAGCAGAACGAGGAGCCGTTTTTCATCCACCAATTTAAGTTCTTATCTTAAGTTTCTCAAAATACAAACAAGAAAAAGAGTGTAATGATGCACTAACGCTGCCCATAAACATTCACAAACCTTTATGATCATAATAAAACCACAACTCTTCACGAAACGCAACACAAAGCAAAGAACAACAATCCCCATAATGCAATGCAACTGAAATAGCAAGAAATGCCTCCAAATAAATTATTTTTTCCAGGCCTCAACTTTTGTCAGGACTGTCTCCAGCTCAGGGCTGATGTTTTTTTTCTTTATTTGCTTTACTTGTTTTTGCAAGTTCCTTGTTAGGATGAGCGGTTTTTAATCGATAATTATTCTCTTTATCATATTCAGATATATCTACTTGAGGGAGGAGACGGGGCGGAGTTTTGTGCTCCTGCATGTGCACTCAAATCCACGTTGATTGTGATGTTCAAAGAAACCTGCGTGAATTTGGGCGTACGCACAATTTTGAACATCTGAATTTTTTTTTGTGTACGCAAGAATTCCACGCACGGATTCAGGTTGAAATCCATGCACTCTTTGTACATGAGGCCCCTGGTCCACAAAATCACTGTCTATGGGGGAGACAATGCTACTTCTCCTCAGGGGACTGTGGTTGAGCAGACTGAGAGCTACAGGTTCCTGGGCCTTCAGATCAGTGAGAGCCTCAGTTGGGCAAAACACACTGCAGCTATGGTGAAAAAAGCCCCCACCCCCACACACACACACACACACACACACGTGCAATGCAATACTTATGGCGCTTTTATACTAGTACCTACTCAGCATGACTCGTCTCACCTCCACTCGCCTAGTTTGTTTTTAGACACCCAGATGAGAAATAAGCGAGTTAGAGCGAAGCTGCTGTGACGTATTTGATTGTGTGATCTAAACGGAGAAGACACCAGCACTAAAGATGTAGAACCTGGAGGAGATGATAAATGTGCTGCTGGGTCTGTGACTTGTGTTCAATATCAAGTTAGAAAATGAGAGTGAAAGAAGCTTTAAGCGGTGACGCTTTTTTTTTTGTCTCGGCGTTGCTGAAAAGTCAGTTGGGAGCAGCAGCAGCTATGAAGAGACAGAGCTCCTGGTGGATCTGGTCGTTCCTTATCACTGGTCTACATCCCTTTGTAATTCTCTCCTCAGCCACCAGGTTTATGAACATCTGCACCTCAGAGTTGGATCACCAAACAGACTTTTACGCTGCCATTTCCTGTTGAATAAAATGAAGAAGCCGCGAGTCGCTCTTTCGCTGATCTCTGCCTCCTGACTCAAACATCTGATGGCCCCCTGACCAATCGGTGGCCTGTAGTGTGAAGACAATAGATGCTGCTGACTCAGCCGCTTAGAACCTCGGCAGAATAGATACAGAAAAAGTATCAACTCGATACGCCTCCACCCGCCTCGGCCCATAGTGGAGAAGCGCAAAACCGGGGTGTGGCAAGTCGAGTCGCGCTGAGTATGTAGTAGTAGAAAAGCAGAAGTAAAATGTGCAATAAATCTTTCATCTACCTGGTAAATGTACTGTATTTAACAGTGAATGCAAGTCAGGGTCCTCAGCTATAAAACGACATTGTACACCGGTGTATATGTTTTTGTATTATGTACATTATTGTTATTGCACTATATGTTGATTGTTTTTTGTATAGTTATTTATCCTTTTCTTAATTATGTGTATATCTGACTCGCCTGACTTTGGGAGAACGCAAAGAATTCCAATGTACCGGTGACCTATTGTGTACCTATTCTGTTCTATTCTATTCGATTAGAGACAGAACTTTTCTAAAATAAAGACGTTTCTTCATATCAGATGTTAAATATTTTATGAAAATGCTTTGGATTAAAGTACGTAGTTTTGGAGGATGATAACTGGATAAATGTGGAAACATCTCCAGTGGACTGACCTCAGAGTCTCCAGTCTACAGTTTGGACTCTCCAGTCCACCAGACAGAATCTTCACTCCTGAACCCGGCAGGTTCCGGTTCTGACTCAGGTCCAGTTCTGTCAGATGGGAGGGGTCGGACTTCAGAGCGGACGCAACAACTTCATAGTGAGTCTCTGAGAGTCCACAACCAACAAATCTGTGATGAGAGAAAACATGATGTCAGTTATAATAAAGTCTGATTTAAAGCCAGACTGACCCCTCCCCTTCCCGTTACATAGATTAATCTTGAAGCAGCAAACACTTCAAACGTGAACCTCTGGTTGAGGTGACTTGAGGTGACCCAGAATAAAACAAACACATCTGACTTCAAAAGTTTTCATTTTCAAGATCAAAAGAAGATTTGAAGAACTAAACTGCTAACTGATGGTGTTATTGATCCATCTGGACTCACCGAGCCTTTCTGCAGTTCCTCACAGCTGGAATCAGTCTCAGTCGACCCCTCCATGTTGTTGTCTTGTACTTGTTCAGGTCCAACTCATCCAGAACCTCCTCCGACATCTGCAGCATGTAAGCCAGAGCTGAACACTGGATCTCAGAGAGTTCCTGCTCTGATCTGTTCTCTGACTTCAGGAACTCTTGGATCTGCTGATGAACTGAGAGGTCGTTCATCTCCATCAGACACTGGAAGATGTTGATGCTTCTGTCAGGAGAGATATCATCAGTGTTCATCTCCTTCAGGTTGTTGATGACTCTCTGGATGGTTTCTGGATCGTTCTCCGTCTGGTTCAGCAGACCTCCTAACAGTCTCTGGTTGGACTCCACAGAAAGACCATGAAGGAAGCGGACAAACAGGTCCAGGTGGCCATTTTTACTCTCCAGGGATTTCAGCATGACTCTATACAGGAAGTCATCCAGAGATGAGCATCTGTTTCCTCCAAGGAATGAGTGTTCTCCCAGGAAGTTCTCCAGCACATCTGTGTTTCTGGTGGACCAACAGTGGAGCACGTAGACTGCAGCCAGGAACTCCTGGATGCTCAGATGAACAAAGCAGTAGACGGGTTTCTGGAAGACCTCACACTCTCTCCTGAAGATCTGGGTACAAACTCCTGAGTACACCGAGGCCTCTGGGACATCAAGACCACACTGCTCCAGGTCTTCTTGGTAGAACATGATGTTTCCTTTCTCCAGATGTTCAAACGCCAGCCTCCCCAGCTTCAGAAGAAGGTCCCTGTCAGCCTCCGTCAGCTCCTGTGGACTCGTCTCATGTCCCTCCTGGTACTTGTTCTTCTTCCTCTTCGTCTGGACCAGCAGGAAGTGGGAGAACATGTCAGTCAGGGTCTTGGGCAGCTCTCCTCTCTGCTCTGTGGTCAACATGTGGTCCAGAACTGTAGCAGTGATCCAGCAGAAGACCGGGAGTTTACACATGATGTGGAGGGTTCTGGATGTCTTCATGTGGGAGACGATGCTGCTGGACCGCTCTTCATCCCTGAACCTCCTCCTGAAGTATTCCTCCTTCTGGCCGTCGGTGAAGCCTCGTACTTCTGTCACCCTGTCCACGTGTTTGTGAGGGATCTGACTGGCTGCTGCAGGTCTGGAGGTGATCCAGATGAGAGCTGAGGGAAGCAGGTTCCCCTGGATGAGGTTGGTCAGCAGCACGTTGACCGATGAGCTCTGTGTGACGTCAGACACGACCGGACCGTTGTTGAAGTCCAGGGAACGTCTGCTTTCATCCAGGCCGTCAAAGATGAACAACGGTTTCCCGGCAGCCAGCTGCTCTGCTGTGAGCTTCTGTAACGATGGATGGAAAACCTGGATCAGCCTGAGAAGACTGAGCTGCTCATCTCCGATCAGGTGCAGCTCCCTGAACGAGAGCAGAATCACCACGGTGACGTCTTGGTTCTCCGAGCCCTCGGCCCAGTCCAGAGAGAACTTCTGAACCGAGAAGGTTTTCCCAGCGCCAGCGACGCCGTTGGTCAGAACCACTCTGATGGCTCCACGTTGGTCAGGTAAGGCTTTAAAGATGTCCTGGCACCTGATTGGAGCGTCATGGAGGCTCTTCATCCTGGAAGCTGTCTCCAGCTGCCTCACCTCATGTTGGGTATCAACCTCTTCACTCAGTCCCTCTGTGATGAAGAGCTCCGTGTAGATCCTGTTGAGGGGGGTTCTACTTCCTGGTTCATCAGTTCCTTCAGTCACATGTTCACATCTCCTCCTCAGACTGGTCTTGTGTTCATCTAGGACCTCCTGCAGACCAGCATCTGCTGAAAGACAAGAACTCTGAAAGTACAGAACAAAAGTCTTTCCGGTTTTCAGGAATGAGTCCATCAGCAGACAGAAGTTCAGTCTTACCTGGTACAGTTCTGCTCTGACTGGCTGTCTGCAGTCCAGCTCTGGTTCTGGATCTTTTTCCACACTGGGGACAGGAGGACGGTCCTGGTGGAGCAGACTGGTCCCAGTATGAGCTCTTGCAGCGTCTGCAGAACCAGTGTCCACAGCTGCTGGAGACTGGATCCTTCAGGACGTCCTGACACAAAGGACAGCAGGACGGCTGCTCCTCCACACCAACTCCTCTCCTCTTCCTCCCTCTGTGAACACATGTCTTCATCACTAAAGTCATTTCTGACTGTTGTAGAAAAACATCCAGATGAGTCAACAGTGTCCAGAAGCTCAGGTGGTCTCAGAGAGTAAAAGTGCAGCTGCTTTTCTGTTTGAATTCAGCCTCCAGATGGGAATAAAACTGATGCTTCCGGAAGATCAAATTTATTTATTTATTTATTTATTTATTTATTTATTTATTTATTTATTTATTTATTTATTTATTTATTTATTTATTTATTTATTTATTTATTTATTTATTTATTTATTTATTTATTTATTTATTTATTTATTTATGTGTATACATTTTATATTCATAAGTTTATGTGTATGCCAGTAGTGGAAGAAAGAAAAACACCAGAAAAACTAGGAAAACCAGTTTGCCTGGGCAAGATATTAGGATCCAGGATCGGTTTCCCTTTTCTTCTTCCACTTATTCTTCCAACCGTTTTTTTGTCCATTCATTCCTGGACTGTAAGGTGCTTTTGAATTTGTACATTCCTCCCCTTTAATCAATAGACAATAAACTACAGTTTTTCCTTGTCTTGGTTTTTCAAGCCTCATAAAGGATGGATTTTCCATCTTCTGACACTTGGACCGTGATCTGACAAAAGCACCTGGGGCTTTGTTAAGGTACAACTGGTGCGTTACATTTGTAACTGGAAATAAAAGGTTTATTAATATAGGAAAAGTACAATAGGAGGTTTGATAGGATTGATTCTAGTTTATAAATGAAAAATTATTAAAACTAAATCACATGCAATTATATGAAAATTTATGTTGTTTTATATTTAAGTTATCTATTTATTACAAGCAAACATCTTTCATTGTTAGTTTTTAATGTCATGAACGAGTAGAGTCCTAAAACTGCTGCAGACTCTCCTGGACCGATCTGGAGAGCTGGTTTCATCCTGAACCAAACTCTGGTCTCTGAACCAGCAGGACCACATGGTTGAGGAACACAGAAGACTCCGTGGTGGAAAAAAAGGAACCAGAAGGAAAAAGTGATGTTTAAAGAACCTAAAACATCCAATAAACCACCATGGACAGAAAATATAAAGTCATGATGAGTCATAGAATCAGTTAACAACAGTTGTCTTACTTTGTGTCTGAGGGTCCAGGTTCTTTACTGAATAATGGAGGTTGATCTTTGGACCAGTCACTCTTCATAGACAAACAGCTGGATCCTGGAGACTCTGGTCTCTGACTGCGGTACCGACCTCTGCAAACACAAATTCCCATCAGTCACTGATAATATTGCTGATGAGCACTGAAGAAGATCTACAGCAGGGTCTCCAACTCTGGTCCTGACAGCCACAGTCCTGCATGTGTTAGATGTTTCCTGCTTCAGGATTGTCCACCCCTGATCTAGTCTGTATCCAGTCCTGGAGCAGATTACTGCTTTCCTCTCCTCCTGACATCAGAGCTCATGTTTCCTCTGCAGGAACCTTCCACAGGGATGAGGGATCTTAGGACATTCCTGCTTCCTGACCCTCTGAACATCTCAGTGATTCAAACTCAACACTTCCTTAATTGAACTGAAATTCTTTTGTTGATGACAAAATAAGATGAATCCATTTACAGTTTTTGTGCAGATTTAACACCAAACTGTCCTCCCTCCAAAACCTATAAAGTGTTGAAAAATAACTTGTTTTTATCAAGAACAATTACAAATTGTTAAGCATTTTACCTACAATCAAACCTGCAATAACCCACGTTATTAACTCACAGTGGTAGCAGTAGTACTAGTAGCAGTAGTGGTAGTAGCAGTAGTAGTAGCAGTAGTAGTAGTAAGGGTAGTAGTAGTAGTAGTATTAGTAGTAATAGGCATAGTAGCAGTTGTCTTAGTAATGCTGGCAGTAGTAGCAGTGGTAGTAGTAGTAGAAACACTACAAAGTGACCAAACATGCCAAAAACCCTGTTTTAGCAGTTTTTAATGTCATGTCATACTTTGTGTCTGAGGGTCCAGGTTCTTTACTGAACTTTAGAGGTTCATCTTTGGACTGGTCACTCTTCATAGACAGACAGATGGATCCTGGAGACTCTGGTCTCTCCTCCTCTTTCTTCACACAATCATCCATCTTCTGGACTTCAGTCATTCAGAGACATGAACCACAAACACCCACCATCTTTGAATCTGTAGACAGAAACTTTATTAGAACACGACTAAGTCATGAAATCAATGTAACAACTTTCCCTGAAGGACTTTGTCAAAACTCGTGAGGAGGAAGAAAGAGGTTTTACTGATACTGACGATGAGACAGACCTGAAGCTGAGTCTCCTCTAACCTGACGCCAACATTTCTGTCCAGGTGGGATCTGTGAAGCCGAGTCTTCACCTGGAGAAGATATTTTCTGTTTCATTAAAAAACTTGCTGAAAAACAGACTTACAAAGAAACTTTGTGTTAAATTCAAGTCTCACAGAGAATAGTCTAAAATTCTGAAGAAGATAGAAACTTAGAGCTTAAAAAAGTCTCAGTTACTGAAATAAATCAAACTTGTAAAATCTGTAAAAATCTTCTGAACATCAGGATAACACACACGCACACACACGCACGCACGCACGCACGCACACACACACACACACACACACACACACACACACACACACACACACACACACACACACACACACACACACACACGTCAGAGGTTGTGTTGGGGCGTGTTTCCTCTGTGAGGAGGAAGAAGCTCCTGTTTTAATTCAAATATCAACAAAGTATCATCCAGAACCCCCTGCCTTTACACCAGAAAGTGATGTCAGAAAGTCATGTGACCATTAAATGTGAAGTTAGCTGGATGTCAGAGAGGCATCGCAGGTCCTTCCTCCCCGCTGCCATCAGACTGTACAACCAGGCTGATCTCAGTAGCTAACGGACAATAAATAACATGTGCAATAACAACATGTGCAATAACAACATGTGCAACATCTATGCAATATCTGTCTGTCTACCTCACACTCATCTTACCTGCTTTTTTGCACTGTTTTTTCTTCCTTCGCACTACTTTTATTTCCATCGCAATGTATACTGTCTATATCCTGTAATTATATATATTTTTTTACTTTTTACTTTTTTACCCCCTTCCCTGCATGTGTGTGTTAACTGTACTGCTGCTAATATGTGAGGGAGTAATAAAGGTTTATCTTATCTTATCTTAACTGCTTCCAGAGTCTCTTTTCCTGTGTTTGATTAAACCTGATACAGGAACGTCTGAACACATTTATCTGACCCCAAACTATTTACTTCTTTTTTTTAATACTTTTATCCTGTTTTTCTCCATCTTATCCCCCGTGCTCCTAGCTAAGTCAGTCGTGGGTGTTGCTCCCTCTACCAACCCCAGGAGTTCCTGCTCTGAGCTCAGGTCTCCTCCTGACTTGAGGATGAGCAGCTTCTTTCCACCAGACAGGGTGGGGTTTCTCCGGCGGGACGTAGCGCGTGGAAGGATCACGTTATTCCGGCCAGATCCCCCCATGTGTTTCCCCGGCTGGCCAGAGGGGGCAGTAGAGCCAGGACTGCTGCATGTTTTTGTGAGGGAAGCTCACATTAACTACCAAGGGAACACGGGGAGAACATGCAAACTCCACACAGAAAGACCTTTCACCAACCCCACCCAGGGTGCTGAAGTCACGAGGGAACTTAAGACGCACTCAGCGCCCACAGCGTCCCCGGCAGGAATCGAACCCAGGACCTTCTTGCTGTGAGACTGCACTACCAGCTGCTCCACCGTGTCCCCGAACTATTTAGTTCTTTAGTTTCAGTCTCAGACACTTTAACACCAGCAGAAAAAGAAGGAATAAACACTCACCTGGTCTCCTCTGCTGCTCCGTCCACGTCGACATGGACTCTGAACTCTGAACTTTGAATCTGTCAGGTGTTTTTCACCTGCAGAGCTGCTCCTCCTCCTCCTCCTCTTCCTCCTCCTCCTCACTGTATTTACAGGAAATCACATGACCACTGATGAGAGAGAGTTTTACAGTCTGACTCAGACACTTTATCAGCAGCAGAAGAAGAACCTGACACACGTGGAGATGACTTCACGGAGCAGATAAAACAGGATCAACAACTACGGCTGGTGATTTTCATAGAACCTGCATCAGTTGTCAAAGAGCCATGTTTTGGATTCTGGGAGAAAGAACGAGACCTGAATCACCAGGAAATAAAACAGATTGACCTTAAGGTGGTTGGTTTTGCTGCTTGCAGATGTTCAGATGTTCTCCAGAGCAGAGACGGCTGCAGGAGACGGCAGAGCCAGGACTGTTCAGCTGAGCAGCCGGTATTTTCCATGTGGTGACGGAGCTCCGGTCCTTCTGGACCAGAGAGGAACCACAGACACAGAAGCTGCTGCTGAGGTGACCAGCACATCTGCTGATGCTGGACCTCATTTGAACTCTGACCCCCCATAGAAAATCCAGGGAGCAGCTGTTTCAGAAGTCCCCACGTCAGTAAAAAGAGTCCACCGGTGTGAAATGTGTTGTCAGTATAAATACAACTGCTGTGTGAAGGTCTCAAGTGTGAGTTCATATTATTCTAAAGCATATACTGTACATTTAATTCAGTATGTATTTTATTGTTTCATGGATCCTGTCTTGAAGAACATCATGAAATCATTTCAACCGTCATGACAGTTCGTCCCCAGACACAAACTGGTTATTTTCTGCAGCAAGTCAAGACAAATCGATCCCAGATAACGGATCGATGCAGAGCCAGAAGACAAACTCATTCAGGAGCGTTTAAGGGTTTTTGGATGATGTGAAAGTCGCCTGACGTCTTCATGTAGCTCCAGCACACGCATGAGCACTTCCTGAGTTGGTAAGGTGAGTGAAGGACAGGAGAAACAGCACAAACATGTCCAGAGCTGCTGAGAGAAGCTGTGAATGTGACTGAAGAAGCTTTGAAGAGAATCCTCAACCCCAGCAGCTCCTGCAACAGTTTATCCTGCACAAACATCTCAGATGGAAACCTGCCTGAATTCACCACATGTTCCTGTACGTCTGTGTAGGTGACAAATACATCTTTAAACTTTATAAATGACCATTTCTCACTTCTGCTATTGTATACAGAACATTCAAAATGTTTAATACAACCTTAAATCAACAAAAGTTGTTAAAGCTGGAAGAAAATCTCACAAAATGAAATGAAATGTTCCAACAAAATCAGTTCATCCTCAAGTGTTCTGAGATTTTTCCCAAAACACATTTGTTTGTGTAAATGTATTTGTCTTGTAAAGATAAACTAATTTCAAATCAATGTTTTCAAAAACAGCTGCTAAAGTCATGTGAGCATAACGTGGGACTGCAGGCAGAACGATGAGAAAACGACTCTCAGTCCAGGTCGGGACGTCACTGGACCTGTTTTAGGTCAATCATACGTTACAATGTATGTGTTACTATTTCATGTAGTCGGATGAACTCTTAGACGTCCAGCATCATTTTACCAGGACTTCCACTCTCTTCTTAAACATCTCATGGATTCATGCAACCACCTTTGATATTGGAAAGATGACAATTCATTCAGACTCAATCAGAAGCTTTTTAACACGACCTGTAAGCTCAGTCTGGGAAACACAAATGCTTTTACCCTTTCCTTATCATTTATGTGATAATAATAATGTTTAATAATAATAATAATACATGTAAATGATCATTATTCAGCCTCACAACAACCCGTGGGGCTCATTTTTCCACAACAACAGTAAACAACAACTTCAGTGGACTCACGTGCTGCTTAATCAAAGCAACAAAGGACAATAATCACATCAACAATAACATGTTGCTAAATGGGCAGTTCAGTGACTGCACACAGGAAGAAAAGCGTTTTTCTCACCGTTTGAAGAGGAAGAGCATCCTCCCGTCTTCCATGGTGGTAAAGTGGTGAATGAGCCGTCGTAGAAACTCCCACTGGCCTTTAGGTCCTCGACAGCAACAGTCCATGTTTCTGTTTCTGACATCCCGCTGAAGATGCTGACGAGCCCAGAACCCTGCAAGAGTGCTGTCACTTTAGTAAAGTATTGCTACTAAAAACCCTCCATAACTGCACTAATAATGTTGCTACTTTACTGAGGAATCAACACACACGCCGTTATTTCCTTCATGACGTTGATGCTAATGTGCTGTAATGTGATAATAATCATGACCGGTACATTGTATTTCCAGACCAGTCGTCTCATCTTGTACATTTAATATCAGTTCTGTGTCTATCTGAACTTATTGATTCATCTATGAACTCTACATTTAATATCAGTTCTGTGTCTATCTGAACTTATTGATTCATCTATGAACTCTACATTTAATATCAGTTCTGTGTCTATCTGAACTTATTGATTCATCTATGAACTCTACATTTAATATCAGTTCTGTGTCTATCTGAACTTATTGATTCATCTATGAACTCTACATTTAATATCAGTTCTGTGTCTATCTGAACTTATTGATTCATCTATGAACTCTATATTTAATATCAGTTCTGTGTCTATCTGAACTTATTGATTCATCTAACTCTATTCTAGCAGTCCGGGCTCAGAGCTCTTTCCCGCCTTACGCGGTTGCTAGGCAACGAGCCCCACCGGCTGATTCCGTTAGGTTTACGTTTATCAACAATACAAACATAAAACCTAACCATAAACTCACACATTACACATTCACCCATCAAGTACACGATTATAACTCTCCATTCTTACCTGCAAACAGCAAGAAATATGTATTACTTATCCTCGTTACGCCGCACACGTCTTCACAGTCAAGTGTGTTCTCGTTCTCACAGTGTAATCCCGCGAGACTTCCATTGTCCCCAAACATAGTGCAGCGCCCTCTGCTGGTGAGAGTTGGACACTGCATCACCACATTTGTCGATAAACGAACCTTTTCCCATCAGACAACACCGACAGTTGGAGATAAATGACAAACGCTGTATCTTAATATGTGTTTACGGATATTACAACAAAGCAATGAATGTGAATTTCTATGCAAAATTAAGTCAACATATAAATTAATGGAAAACAACATATACTTCAGACAGAGTGATATTGGGTGGAGACCATAATATAGCCCCAGCTTCATGGCTAGACAGAATACCTCACAGAAACTCTCAACCTGTATATAGTGACACTATATTGACTTTGTGTACAACAACACAGGTGATTGATTATTGGAGAACATCAAATCCAACATCTGTTCAATATACATGGTATAACTCTGCAGGAAACGGACAATGTTCCAGACTAGATTACTGGTTGATTTCGTGTGAGTTATGCAATAATATCTCAAATTGTGAAATTTCAGCCGCTCCGCTCACAGACCATTGCATGATTAGTCTAACTTTATTAACATCTAAGCAACATCAGAATTCTCCAAATATTTGGAAGTTTAACAATGATTTACTACAGAATGTTGGATTTTGTGATCAAATGAAATCTCTTATCATGGAAGTTGAAAATTTTGACATGTGCGATGTTAGTAAATGGGAATGGTTCAAGTTTAAGGCCAAACAAATTGCAATTGACACAGGCAAAAAACTGTCACATTTAAGGAAACATAAGCAGAAGAATCTATTCGACAAAATTAATTCATTAACAAATAATACACAATTATCCTTAGACAACATTACTGAATTAAAGTTACTACAGACCCAGTTAGACGACATGTATACAGCAAAGGCAAATGGAGCTTATATTAGATCAAGAGCTAGATGGATCGAAAAGGGGGAAAAGAGTTCAGCATATTTCTTTGGACTGGAAAAACAAAGACACACTAAGAGAAAAATAAGTAAGCTTATGACAAATGACATTATATTAGAAGATCAGAAATTAATCCAGGATGAAATTTGTCTCTTTTATTGTAACTTATATAAATCAAAATTTAATAATTCAGATTGTAACATTTTATGTGATAGCATCGATGAGGACATAAAAAAGCTGGATATAGAAGACAAACATATACTTGAAGAATGATTAAATATAACAGAAGTTGAAAATGCATTAAAACAAATGAAAAACGGTAAATCACCAGGGATTGACGGTTTAACAATTGAATTCTTAAAACATTCCTGGGCGGACATTAAAGAGTTAATATTTAGAGCTTTTTTGGAATGTATTCAGAAAGGATGTTTGTCCCCAACTATGAAAACAGGTTTAATAACTTTGTTACCAAAACCCAAAAAAGATCTGTTGATGCTAGACAACTGGAGACCAATAACCTTACTATGCAACGATTACAAATTACTTGCTTTAGTTTATGCAAATCGCCTAAAGGTAATACTTGGAAAACTTGTAGAAGAATATCAATCAGCTTTTATAAAGGGAAGATATATTCACAACCATATTCGACTGATTCTGGATATGATTGATTACCAGTCATTTATTCAATCAGATAGTTTAGTGCTTTTCATAGATTTTTTCAAAGCATTCGACACCGTGGAACATGATTTTATGTTTACAGTACTCAATAAATTCGGATTTGGAGAAGGGTTCTGCAAGGTTATTAAAATGTTTTATAATGATATCTACAGCTATATCTCCCTCAACCCTGGAATGACACCAAAAATTAATATCTTACGTGGAATTAGAAAAGGCTGTCCTACTTCGCCCAAATTATTTATTTTATGTACACAAATGCTAGCATATCTAATTGTAAATCACACTCAAATTAAAGGAATTACCATTTTTGATTATGAATATAGAATAAGTCAATTTGCAGACGACACAGTAATCTTTCTAAAGGATAAATCTATAATTGAAAAAGCCCTAAATATAATATCAATCTTTTCTAAAGCTTCAGGTCTGCGCTTAAACGTGAAAAAATGTGAAATACTACCTCTTCATCCTTGTGCTGAGATAAATATAAGCTCCATCCCTGTTAAAACGGAATTAAAATACCTAGGTTTAACAATGTCTAAAGACAGAAACAAGAGAGAAAAACAAAACATGAGAAAATAGATAGTATGAAAAAATCTCTCAACCACTGGCTTATGAGAGATCTCTCTATTCTCGGAAGAATCCTACTGACAAAAGCAGAAGGCATATCAAAACTAGTATATCCTTGTCAATCTCTTTATGTTCCTCCTCAAATGATTAAAAAGGTAAATTCTGTCATTTTTAATTTTATCTGGAAAAATAAGACCCACTACCTTAAGAAATCTGTGATGGTTAAAGACTATAAAAATGGTGATTTTGAATCCATGATTGGTGTATTTAAAGTGAATTGGATAAAAGCTTACTTGGCTCAACCTGAGTCCATATGGTTCCACATACCAAATAATATTTTCCAAATTGTTGGAGGATTAGAATTTCTGTTGAGATGTGACTTTGAAATAACTAAACTGCCAATCAAATTGTCTAATTTCCACAAACAAGTACTGCTCTACTGGAAAATGATGTTCACCCACAATTTCACACCGCACAGCTCCACCTTGTGGAATAATAGAACCATCACTATTAACAGGAAGACCTTATTTAAACCAGAATGGTATGATAAGAAAGTCCTATATGTTACTGGCTTGTTGGATGTAAATGGCAATTTATTGCAATTTAATACATTTGTAGAAAAGTTTAGTTTAAATTGCTCTTATAGAGAATTCAATAAAATCTGTAGAGCTATTCCACTTCCCTTGAATGACATGATAAAAAATATTCTTACATACTCAAATGTGATTGTCAAACTGCCTGATTTAAAAGTCGGTGAATTGAAATTGGGTGAAAGAAAATGTAATAACAAAGTACTTGGAAATGTGTTTAAAGAAAAGCTATTCAATGATATCAAAAAATCTACAAAAATAAAGATAACAGAAATTGAAGTAACGTTAACAAAGATATACAGCAGCTACCTTAAATGGCCAATTTCACCCAAAGCAAAAGAAATTCAGTTTAAAATAATAAACAATATTTATCCTGCCGCTGAAACCCTAAGGAGAAGGTTCAATTTTGACGTAGATCCTTGTGTATTTTGTAAAACAGAACACGAAACAATTGAACACTTATTCTTTTCTTGTTCATTCACAAAGCTTTTTTGGCAAGATGTTTATCGGTGGTTAAAGATTGGGATCAACGACTATAGGAGCCAAATAAAGTTGTCATTCACTGTGTGTGTCTGTGGGTGGCGCTGTGTGTTACCCGAGCCACAGGTATAAAGGTGATGACGTAACATTGTTTGACAGAGGTTTTTGACCGCTGTGGCGCTAAAGTTACACTTTATGCTTTGTCTGATCAACATTAATCAAGACGCAATAAATACTCTTTTAATTGCATCAGAAGAAAGCGTCCTGGCTCGTCCGTCACCGCCGGGGAACGTGGGCAGCAGCAGCCAAAGGCGCGTCGACCAGATCCCGGTCAAACATTCTCAGTAGCCTAAAGCATTGGGCTTGGCTCCTACAACAACGACTGTATGTTCAGCAAGTTTCAGGTCATAATTTATATGGATGGTCTGCCAAAGAAGGTATCCAAGATGGTGAACATAATTCTAATTTGGGGTAAATATCATATACATAAAAATACATGGAAAAACAGCAAACCCTCCATAGTATGTTTTAAAAACGAAATAAAAAGTTATATAACATCTATTAAGGTACTTTCAAAAGAAAATCAGCCTATAAATGATTTATGTGAAACCATGTTAGAGTCTCTTGCTCTTTAAGATACAATCTTGCTACGCTTATACTTTTTTGTTGAAATGTCAACCCCTGTGATTATTTTATTTTGTGACAATTTTCTTTTTATTTAAATTTAGAAGTTTATCTTGGAAAAAATGTATAGTTACATATTCGCTTGTGTGTTGTGAATTTATGTTTCAGTTGCAAACTAATGTTTCCTCAAAGGAATTTAGTAATTTTGAAAATGTTGAATAAAGTTTGTTTAAAAAAAAAAAAAAACACTTGAAAAAAAAAAAAGACAACACCGACAATTTTCAACATACTCATGAGCTTTATACTTAATGCAAGTAATATTAAACATATTAATAATAATAATATGGATATATTACCGATGGCTCTTTATTGCACATTTTCACCACATAACATTTACGCTGTTTTACACATCATAAAACTCTCAATAATTAATGAAGAGAGACGAGGTGGAGACAACAGAGCCACAACACAGAAGGACATAAACCGTTAAAAAGGTCAAATTAAAGGCATGGCAATTAGTGTGAAGACTCAAATGAAAGTCAAAGTTAACATCTGTTTTCACCTCTATTGTGAATAATCCTGATTTCCAGCCTGGGATGGTGGATGTTGGTTTTAAACAGTGGGGTGATAATGGTGTTCATAGACTGAGAGATTTACTCTCTGATAATATGGTTATGACATTTGAACAAATGATAGACAGATATTCTATCCCCAGAAATGACTTCTTTCGTTATTTGCAGGTAATGTATTATATGTTGCACAGTACTACCTTGGTTGAGAACCATGAAAGCTCTCCTATTGATAAATTATTATTTTTAACAGGAAGAGAGATATCTGTAAGCCTATTTTATAAAGCTCTGTGTTTCACACCCTGGTTGGGCTGGACAAGCTTAAAGGCACATGGGAGAAGGAGCTAAACATCATAATTGATGATGAAGAATGGAAGGATGTATTCAATAATTTCAGTTTGCAATCGCCCCCAAGCAATACAGTTAAAAATGATACACAGAATGCACATGTCCCCCAACCGTAGACTTCAATCTCTCACCCATGTGCCTTAAATGCAAGATAGAAATGTGTACCCTAACTCATTGTTTTTGGTCATGTTGTAAACTGCAGGTGTATTGGTCTAATGTGCTATCTGAAATATAAAAGATATTGGACTTAAAACTGGATATGGACCCTGTATCTCTTGTATTGGGCGTCCTAAGACAACACTTAATATCAAAACATAATCGGAGGCTGTATTGTATTACAAAGTACCAACTATTAAAGGCTGGCAAAGAGTGGTGTTTGATCTGGTGCCATTAGAATACCTGACATGTATATTACATTCAAAAACAGACCAATTCTATAAAGTCTGGGAGCCTTACTTGAACTATGTAGAGCCTGATGTCTTGACTGGTCATACTATATATTTTTACGGTAACCCAGGGTATTATTTATGTGAATCTGAGCTGGTGTTTTGTTGTTTTTTTTCTGTTTGTTTGTTTGCTGCTTGTTATTTCTGTGGATCATATTATGTATCCATTCTTTGCTTGTAAAAGTGAAAAATGAATAAAAATATTGTATAAAAAAAAAAGGTCAAATTAAAGTCTGACTTCTCTGCTTCCATCAGCAGACACTTTTTTTCCAAATGTTCTTGTAAATTGAACATCCAGGTGGAATAAAAAGTCGGGCATTATCACAGCTTTGGAGGTTTGCTACTGTGGACACAAAATCCAAATTGTATTTATAGTAAAACATAAAATAGCCACATACCTAAGAGGGCCAAAAAATGTGAAGTTTTCAATCAAATAATTTGCCCATAAATCAGCTTGAAATTGGACTGATTGTGATTAATTAGTAATTAGGATTCTGAAATACCACTAACCTCCACTGGTCGTATGTGACGTCACCAGGTCTGTATATTTTTATAGTATATATCATGTATTATAGTACTCTGTCAGCACGTTATAGTATAGTATATTTTTATAGTATATATCATATATTATAGTACTCTGTCAGCACGTTATAGTATAGTATATTTTTATAGTATATATCATATATTATAGTACTCTCCCAGAACGTTACAGTATAATATATATTTATAGTATATATCATATATTATAGTATAAATTGTATTCGATGGTGTTTTTTCAATAAGAGGATTGCAACAGTTCGCCCTCTGGTGGTTATATATGGTAACTGCACTCAGTGTAAAGTTAGAAGAATTAAATGACAAAAGTACATCCTGTTATTCCTTTCAAAATAAATCGACAATAAACCGTTAAAAGGGCACGACCACAACGAGTCTATTTCGAGGAGAAATTAGTGCAAATACAATCTTCATCCATCTTCTTTAATTAATTAATGTAATTACAGTCGGTAATCTATGAATTGTTCTCTAATTAAAATGAATTACAGACGATAATGTCGTTAAGTGGAAGAAAACTGTAGTTTCTAGTGTCACCACAAGAGGGCGGTCGTAACAACGTTTCGCCCTCCAGCAGTTCGCCCTCCAGCGGTTATACAAGGTAACTGCAGTCAGTGTAAAGCTAGAAGAATTAAATGACAATAGTACATCCTGTTGTTCCTTTCAAAATAAATTGACAATAAACAGTTAAAAGGGCAAAATGAGTCTGTTTCGAGGAGAAAATAGTGCAAAAACAACGTTCATCCGTCTTCTGTCATTAATTAATGTAATTACAGTCGGTAATTTATGAATAGTTCTGTGATTAAAATGAATTACAGACATAATGTGGTTAAATTGAAGAAAACGGTTGTTTCTAGTGTCACCACAAGAGGGCGGTCGTAACAACGTTTCGCCCTCTAGCAGTTCGCCCTCTGGCGGTTATACAAGGTAACTGCAGTCAGGGTAAAGCTAGAAGAATTAAATGACAAAAGTACATCCTGTTGTTCCTTTCAAAATAAATTGACAATGAACTGTTAAAAGCACGACGACAACGAGTCTGTTTCGAGGAGAAATTTGTGTAAAAACAATCTTCATCCGTCTTCTGTCATTAATTAATGTAATTACAGTCTGTAATCTATCAATAGTTCTGCAGTTTGGATGAATTACACACAATAATGTTGTTAAAGCGCCTTTCTACAAAGAAATGTACGTTTTACGTCTCATTTATTCATTCACACACGCACTAATATACTTGGGAAACGGCTAGGCACCAAATATAATATATTTAATTTTCTCAGATGGCAAAAATAAGAACTTTATTGATCCCACAAAGGAGTAATTCATGTTATATCAGCTATAGAGAACAAGGTAGTGCCGAAAAACAATATATAGTGCTCCACCTTGCTTCTCTTTCCTTTTATTGCAACACATTCATTTACATACATGACAGTGGTAAATAAACGCTGCATTGATCACCACACTACACACACTGCACTATCACTGTCTCGTCTTTTTCTTTTTTTACATCCGTGATTTTAGTCGTCTTACAGAATCAGAAATTCATCTGTTAATAAAATATGTAAAATATGTCAAAGTGAAGGACACACACACTCACACACCTAATCTAACGTCTGCTGCAAGGTGGAAAGGTGAATAAATCTCACACTGTGAAAGCTTTTATCAGATAAAAGTAGTGACCATGAATATATATGAAGACACTTATTAAAAGAAAACTCTGACATCAACTCCGTTTGGCTGCATCAACCTGTAAGCTACAAACAAAAACTTACTTTTGTTGGGGACAAATTCTCAGTGAGAATTCACTTTACAAATACAAAATTTCCCCATTAAGAGCTTTCATTTGCTGGTTTTAAGGTAAGTTATCATTAAATATAAGTAAAACTAAATGTATTATTTTTGGAAATCGACCTATTAATCAAAGTGTACAAATCACTATTGATAACGTGGAAGTGGAAAGAGTTTTTGTTAATAAGTTTCTTGGAGTGGTTATTGACCATAAACTGTGCTGGAAGCCTCACGTCAACTTCTTAAAATAACAAAATATCAAAAACCATTGCAATTCTATATAAATGTAAAAATATTCTAACATTAAATTCACTAAAACTCCTGTATCAATCTTTAAAGGTGACCTATTATGAAAAACACGTTTTTTCTTGTTTTAACATATATAAAGTGGTCTCCCCTCACCCTGCCAGCACAGGGGAGACAAAATACCATGAATTTCTGCAAGCTCTCTGACCCCCGCCGGACTGAGTCCCCAGTGTCACGTGGCCTTTTTTTGAGCCATTCTGAATCTGCGCCTAGGGTGACGTCACCATAGGCGCTCATTTCCATAGGTTCAGCCTCCGCTGCTGAAACCACGCCCACAACCAGCTCTCTGGCTCTGGCTGGAGCGGTCCATCCTTCAGCCAGTCGGACGCGGCGCCTCAGCGCCGCGGATCCAGGTTAAATCATGCAGGTTCCCGGGTGATTTGGGAGCTGGGTCCTCGGGGGTCTGTCCCAGACTGGACCAGCTTCACCCTTCGAGATTTTCAGCGAAATCTGTCGGTTTGATCCCCGATAACGGGCGATGCGCCGCGGATGCGCTCCGGAGCGGATCTGTGCGCCCGCCGTGGAGTTGCGGTGCCCGTCGCGCAGCATCCGCCGGTTAGATCCGGCTGAAATTCCGCTGGTCGGTCCCCGGGAGTCCCTGCTACCAGTCCAGGCGGGTTCCTGCGGTCCCGGC